>NC_092858.1:48093466-48125401 GCF_032062135.1 Pyxicephalus adspersus | reverse complement strand
CACACACACACACACACACACACACACACACACACTACTATGTGTAGTGTCTACTTCAGTCACCAATGTCTAAAGTTTATTGTAAGCTTATCCATATATGGCTCAAGAATGTATTCCATTTGTATTTGATGGAAAAAAAAATCAATAAACATACAAAATAAAAAAAAGCATTCCAGCCTATATATATTATAAGTTATCAGTTCCTGTTAAACTATTTAATGTATTAAAAACAAATGGGTAAAAGAAACCTGGAGGATTTTATTTATTATAGGTATACTATGGTTGTATTGCATCAAAATGAGTTCATCGTAAAAGATACTGTTTATTGAACAGATTGCATATAAATAAAAAATATCTGACATGAAACAATAAAAACATTATATACATAACATACTGCAAAACATCAATGATCTTCAATCAATACAATATGCTTTCACCAGAGGCTCTCTAATTTGTTCAACTGCCAAAAAGTAATTAAGGCCAACCCTGAGAGATGATGGTATAATGTAAATAATACAGGAGGCAGAGAAACCGAGATGCCATATAACTCGTTCCACAGTATGGTGATATCTGAATCACCAGGAGTTGATCAGAAACGTATGTTAGTCACAGATCACAAATGATAACAACATGTCACATCAGGTCACTGAATACTATGGCACAATAGAAGTCACAGGATCACATAGGGGTAATATGGCTCATAGCATAAATCAATTGTAAACTTTTGTGAACAAGTGCCAGTCAAAACTAAACTGTGCCAATTAGGTGATAAGGCATTATGCTGTAATATTTGTATTATACACTGTACATAATTAATGCAGAGTGGCATGTTCTTAAAGTGGAACTATAGTTCCACTTACAGAATTTGCATCTGGATTTATGGAAGAACAGCATTCATCAGTATAGCAGGGGGGCAAGTGGAACATTACATTACTGAAGATAAAGGTGAAGTTCAGTTTTATTATCCCTAACAAGATGGCCAACAGTTCTGGCGTAACAGCCCTTGGTTTCTACTTATTATTAGTAGCCAATCAGTTTGGTTCCAAGTCACATAATCACATCGCCAGCTACATATAAAACATTGTATAAAATCCATAAAAATTAAAGGTAAATGTTATTTAGGTAAATGCTTCTAAATGTAGGGTATCTACAGATAAAGTGCCCCTGTTCATGAAAAGGTAATACTTTATATAACATAATTTGTAAAATCCCAACTACCATTAGTTGCAATCTCCTCAACATGAATATTATATTCAGAACATGTTGTTCATGTTCATTACAAAGAAATTAAAAGCTTGTAAGAAAAGTAAAATTTCAGTATTAAACACAAACAAAGGTGATGTGACAACAGTATTAACCGCCTGCATTACTATTCTGGCTGTTCACTTGTGATTACACAATATATCTCTGCAGTACACAGATTTAATAACCTGCTTGTTCATTAAAGAGAATACAAAATATTTTCCAAGGCAAAAATGTGTCCCTCATGTCATTTGTGTTTGTAATTTGAACATGTCAGATGCATTGATTTGTGTTACTGTGTTGTCATAAGCAACCTTTCAGACTCCTAATTGAATTTGCTGGCACTAATATCAGTCAAAGGTTCTTTAAAAAAGAAGTCTAATGCACAGTTTGGGTATGGTGTAATTATTGATGGCAAGTATTGTTGTCTTTTTTACATTTGAGCTTTTACAGTTTTACATGAAGCACAATGGAGAAAAAGAATAAAAGCTTTATTTCTTTAATGCAGGGTACACTGAATATAACTTAGGTTACAAAAGTTGCTACTTGCGTATTAAAGCTCCCTGGGACATTTACAAGGAGTCTGACCATATGTGAAGGTGTGAGAGCCTGCTATTCATGGCCGCCTAAGGTTTTGAGGTGTCAAAAGTTACTGTATTTTTGGCTTCATAAGACGCACTTTTCTCACCCCAAAAGTAGGGGAACATGTCTCTGCGTCTTATGGAGCGAATATTGCTGCACAGCCAGCCCCAGCTGAAGTTCCTTTAGCAGCCATGGGGTAGCAGAAGTTACAGCTGCACCACGTGTGTATTTGTGTGACGGCCAGCTCTGTCCTTCCAGTGCAATTCAGCAGCAACACAGAGGACATGGTCAGCAAGACAGAGGAGCCCAGCTTGCAGAGCCCAGTCACCGCTCACAGCCCTGAAACCGGACAGGTAATGACACCAAACACACAGGACAGGTAATGACACCGCACACACAGGACAGGGTGACACAAATGTGTCATGGAGGGGAGAGGAGACATTCATGGGGCTGCTCAGTGCAGGGGGCAAAGCCTACACAGGAGGGGCCGTAACGATAGGACATACTCCGCGTAGGAGGGTAGAGAACTGCATAATATAATACTGGTTTAGTTTTTTGTTTCTTGTTTTCCTCCTCTAAACCTAGGTGTGTCTTATGGTCAGGTGCATCTTGTAGTGCGAAAAATATTAATTTGAAGTGTTAGGAAAGACTGACTTTAGGACAGGAGTCTATGAGAAACCTGTGCAATGGGGAAGCATTGTTAGTGAAAAAGGATTTGAAATTCTGACAGTATTTGTTTTGCTGTTTTCGCCTTCCTGTTTGCTTGGCACTTCATGTTTTGTAAGGGCAGCACAGGGACAGGGAAGTGGTAAAATCTCCCCAATACGGACACAAGAAAAAAACTATTAAAGAAAATATAACTATCACTAAAAAAATGAAAACAAATCTGGAGCTAGAACTATACTTTAAGGTTAGGATGGGGTTGAGGGTTAAAGTTGAACTTTAGTGTTACCTTCAGTCTTGTACAGTTCTTACAGCCTCCTCTCCGGGACTGAAATATTTTACTGATTTTAATGCACACTAGGAGCTTCTTACAGTGTGCACAAGAAACTGTAGCAAGTCACACACCTCATTTGGTTGAAGACCGAGCATTATTTAGATTTTTAATCTCCAGGTTTACTGTCCCTGTGAGGGTAGGATTAGGCACTCTGGTTACTTTCACGTTAAGCGTTATGGAAGGGTCAAGGACACGTGGGTATACTTTTAAATTTATGCATTACAAAAAGCCCCTCAGAGATAACTAGCAGTGCCAGAAACCAGGGTGCCACACAATGGGGTCTATTTATAAAGCAGCGAATCTGACATTCATTGAAACGTTCCATGGTGGAGAACCTTCTAGGTCCATATGTTTCAATGACAGTAATGACTCCTGAATGACTCTTGCATACTTTATGTATTACCATCTATCATCAACCCACCTTTTGATATGCACATAATGAGTTTTAAAACATTTTCATCAACTTAAACTTTACTCCTTTACTCTAGCATATGTAATTGTAATTTTAAAACATTTATTAGACTCCGAGTGGACATATTTATTGATACTAACAATCAGGGATGAGCGAGCAAGATTTTAAAACTCGATCTCTCTGCGAATTGGGCCGTTCTTGCTTACCGAACATGTAAGCAGGAATGGCCTGTGTAAATTCGGCCGTCGAGATTGAAAATTTTGGGACCTGCAAGAGCAATTAGGGGAGCAGAGCTGACAGCTCCACTCCCCTGATTGCTCTTGCAGCCCTGTAGTATGTGAGCACAGCCACGGTACTCACACTGACAGGAAGAGTACTGCTGCTGCCCTCATGAATGCAGCCGTGGGAATCCTCCTGTGCGATCCCCAGGCACTAGAGGTTAAATGAGAAATTTTCGCGAGAATGTCAGAGGCATTCTTGCTCATCCCTACTAACAATGAATAACTTTTTTTAATTTACCTTTTTTTGATATTTCGACTGTGAATGTGTTAGTTGTTGTTGCTGTCTTGCTTTTTCCTGGGATGTTTGTCCTCCTTTAGTGCAAAAAAATATGAAAAAGGTAAAACAGGCTTCAATTTTGTGTTAAATGACAAAAGCATTGGAATTAGAAAAAAATGTCATTATTAATTAACTCAAAAGCCTGAAAACACAAAGTTTTTTGAACAGGAATGCCTAGGCGTGAATTAGCCAATAAATGTATGAGTTTCTATGTACTGAGTTGTAACTAAAGCAAGTGTTTTACTGTACTATTTATCCAAATTATCACTAACTGCAAATTAATTCTAAAATTTGCCCATTATTCATATATCTTTTACCCCCCAGCTACACTGAGGCCAGCTGACATACTCTTCAGATTTTCTAAAATTAGGATAGAAAGGGGCTGCACACCTCTGAACTTTTGATATGGGAATACTAGTTTAACTGACTAGCTCTGGTGGGAGGTGGAACGGCATTATCATCACAGTAAAATAAATATACACATAAAAAAAAATGAATCCTGCCAGCATTCACCATGCATGATAAGGTATGTGTGTTTGTCTGTGTGCACAATTTCAGAACCATGGTTAGCAACCATCAGCATGTTAATAAATTGACAAATTCATTCAAATTATACTTGACTCTGCTGAAACCTATGTTTCACATATCCACAAGTACAGCTTTCTCTTACTAGGGCGCTGGAAGAAGACTGAGTAGCAGAAATGATCTGAAAAGTGAGATCAGGTGCTTGTTACCAATCTTCAGCATGAGTTTCTATTGTTACCACTAAGAGTCACTTTAAAGTCAAACACCATTTTCTCCCCTACCAGGCAAGTATTGGTCATGTATATATATATATATATACACATATTGTCTGATGTTGATGTTGTCATTGCTGTTCCCCATTCCATTACATTGTGAGTAGGGTGTGCAGTGCTGGCTTCTCCTCAGGAATACTGAGTGTCATTCAACAGGACTGCTTAAAGAACTGCATTTCGTTTCTTTTTAAACCTACTGGGGTATTTAAAAAATAATTACCTATTTTGGCTTTAACTCCAAACTGTCTTCTTTAATCAATGCATTACATAGTACTAAAATTTCATGGTATGATGATAAAAGAAAGAAATAAGAAAAAACAAGAGAAGAAAAGGTAGATCAGGAAAAGATAATAGTTATGATTAAGGAGCAGAGGGGAACAAAGGGAAGTCAGAAAGTGAAGGAAAACAAAGGAATAAACTCACCTAGTTTTTGGGGGGTGAGATTTATTTGTCCAGGCTTCCGAGATTCCAAAAAAAGTTTATACTCCTCTTCTTCTTTCTTAGCCACTACAATACAACAGTAATATTTACAAACCCTCATCATGTTTTAGCAATTGCAGATTGGTGAATTAACATTATAAAATTATCCTGGTAGCTTTGTAGGCCACAGCAAGCAATTTAGGAAAATAGTGTCTCTTATAAATCTACATATGCAATTCAATGTTTTCATATGAGCTGTGTTGTTGTGCTTAGTCAAAAAGATAAATTAAATTTGATGTAAACATTAATGTATGCATTTTTTTCACTATTTTCCATAAATCTTTTGGGGTAAAGGAATTTAGAGACTGCTTTAAAGTTTGTTTCAGTCTCATATCTATTTCTTGGGTACCCCCAGCTTGACTGGCAGTGCCTCCAGGTACCAACCCTCAATCTTTGCATGGTAGAAAAGAAAGCTCTATGAAAGCTCTATGAAAGGTATGGGCAGCACAGTGGCTCAGGCATTAGCACTCCAGCCTTTGCAGTGCTAGGTCCCAGGTTCAATTCCCAGCCAGTACATTATCTGCATGGAGTTTGCTGGTTCTGTCTGTGTGGGTTTCCTCCAAAAAAACATGCAGTGAGGTTAATTGGCTTCCCCCTAAAAACTCACTTTAGACTACATTAATGACATATGTCTATGGTAGGGACATTAGATTGTGAGCTCCTTTGAAGGACAGTTAGTGACACCACTATGGACTTTGTACAGCACTGTGTAATATGATTGTGCTATATAAATACTGTGTTATATTAATAAAAAGGTTATTCTAAATTTTAGGCCATGCACAGTGTTAATGACTAAATTACCTTCCTCATGTAACTGTATTTTAGCCTTCTTAGGTCAGAGCACTGTATCTGACCTGAGCATGTCACACCAATAATCTGGCCAATCAATATGTCTGAAGATCCAACTCCCAGAAGAGGAGTGGAAGAAGATAGCGGCGCCCAAGCCATGACAGGTCAATATATATAAAAATTTGCATTTGGACTGGTTTTGTATGTTTGTTTTATTGTAGAAGGGATACTACCTGTAGGAATTCTTTAATAGAGACTGTCATTTTGTCATGAATAGTTCAGACTGACAGAATCTTTTTTAATTAGCACCTGCAATCTGGTGTGAAACTTTAAAAAATAGTTTTTGTGCATGGGTCTGGGGGAGTTGTGAAGCAAAGCAATTACAAGGCTTTATTAAACCTGAACAATTTTTTTAATTATTGCAACTAATTGGAAATTGATGAAAACAAAGGTTTAATTACATAGCTACATAGATTGAATAAGAAACAAATAATATGTATTGGTAATATTATCATTGTGTTATGGAATAATAAATTGTCTATCACGTTCAACCTTCTGTAAATTCTAGCAGTTTTGGCCTTCAAGAAGGCAAACAAAACCTGTGCCCATAATTTGGGTTTAAAGAGGATTAAATAAGATTTAATTAATCCATTGGTGTTCATGCATTTTTATAAATGTATAAATCACAATGATGACACTGTGTGGTAATCAGTTTGGGAGATTAGCATTTACAAATTGCTTGATTCTCTTAATAAAATATGAAAATAGAATTCATAAAACTGTCATGGCCAGAAACATCATTACATCAATATGTCTAGAGTGAGTCATTAATAATTTATATTGTTATTTGTGCATGCCTATATTTTTAAATATATATAAAATTTTTCTAGGTTACATCACTCGTAGTTAATGTCCTGTAATGTGGAATCACAAAGTATAAGAGTGATTGCCCTAATGAACTGAAAATTGAACAATATTCAATATAAGATTGATTAGGATTGGTTCTGGTTTAGCAGTTCTGTGTATTATTGCTATCATTAGTAATGATATGAGTGTTACTTGTGATTTGGTAAATACTTTGCTTTAACAGCAATGTAATAAGGTTGTTTTATTACAATACAATAGACAATATCGCATCTACTTGGTGCATAGCTTAGATCTTTAAAGTGTAAGTTAACTAAAAAATGCAAGCAAATAAGAATTGCGTGTCTTCTTTTCCTAAAAACATCTGCTCTTGCTTCTAACAATATCTTTTAACCTGTACACTGCCTGTTGCACAGTGCTTTGCTAATATTCATGGTATGGCAATATAAACAGACATTTCATCATCTGTGGGCTGCCCAGTGGCTTAAGAGGAAGCATTAATACAGACACAATGACTGTTCTGAATAAATATGTATTATCTATATGTTTTATCCATATTTTGTGTATATGGCAGCATATTCCCTTCATGTAGGCTTTTATATGATCCTTTTTCTGTCTTCTTTACCCACCACCCCCTCACTTTTTTTGATTATCTGCTTGACTAACTGACCTTATATATATAGCCTGTGGCCTAATCTTTTCCAACCACACAACTGCTGATGCTTTTGGATGATCTGCCTGGCCAACTGACCTAACATGTTGGACCTTGGCTTATTCTTTTATGACGGTTGACTCTCTTACAGCCTTGGACCATACACTTGGATCTCTGCCTGTCATGTATGACATGTTCTCCTTGAATCTGGAGTCACCTTCCAGCCCCTAGAACTGATACTCAGGCTGCTTGGGTGAGCAAGAGCCACGGACAAGCTCAGAGAGTTGTAGTAATAATTTTACGACTGGAGTGATGGGACAATGTTACAAGGGAGTTGTACCAATATAAAATACAGGAACGAACAGTGCAACATGCTCCAAATGCATGCACACCTCTCTTTTAAAATTTATGTTAATATACACTTTTGGTAAATACTTGAGTGTTAAATTATGTGGGAGTTATTATAAGATCAATATGAGTCAAAGCGACATGATTCAGCTTGCAGATATTATTAGTAAATGCTGAATTAGGTATGATGAGTTAGGTATTTCTAGAAATGTGTAAAGTAAGTTAAAAGCTGTGATATTGCTATTGTATTATTGCATAGCTGACAGCTGTTTATATACCTATTAAATAAAGTAAAATAATTGCCAATTTTAAATTCTATTTTTTCCTTTATTAGCAACATCAAGCAAATATCAACATTTGTAAAAGTACATATATGTATGTTCTGGATCACACCACATCCCTCCAATTGTGGGAACAAATAAAAATAAAAATCACGGTTCATTAACACAAACAAAAATCTGCACAAATATAATATTATTCTTTAAATAAAATATTATATATACAAATATATATTTTCATTAGCCCATTATGACCATTATGATTATGATTCTGTTTAAGGTGTGTGCTTTCTACAGACAACTTGATAAAAGGTTTTTGCCTACAAGGTTATCACTTTGCTGCATATAAACCAGTGGATGTTTAGTACATGCTGGTTTGCAGCATTCAAGATTTAATGTGGCTCGGATCAGGGGGTTAAGTTCAAGTACTTGCTCCCAGCTGGAGTGCCTACTGCTGTTCTTGAAAGTGAATTTATTGTGATGTCAATACAGAAAAGACAAATCAAGAAAATTCTAGTTTAGATCTTCCACATGCAATGTATTTGCAGTTAATTTCGAATATACCATATACATAAATGAGGACATGTCTACTTGGCAAGATTAAGTAAATAATTTGCAGTGCTCTGCCTGCTGCTTCCAAGGCAGTTGTAATCTTGTACAATAATAAACAGTTGTAAAAAGCAATTTTGTGGTTTGCCTCATTTCAATGTGTAGAAGATTAACACAGAGTATTGGGGGAGTGATACAGTCATTACGCATCAGAGAATGTGTTTCCACAGTATGATCATGTGACTTGGGAGATGCAAATTTATTTGTAATTGTCTGTTTTAAACAGAATGTTATTTTAATGAACAACTCCCTGCATGTTCTCTATAGTGTACTGCTGAGCTTATTTTCAAATGCATGAATAATTCAAATTTTAATGTTTAAGCATTAGGTAAAACAGAAAAAAAGCTTTGTTTGCAGTGTTTTTTTCAAACATTGCAATTTGTTGTAACGAATTCTGGTACCTTTACTTAGAGAGAGCAGATAAATGTAGAAGGGCTAACTCGGGTTAATTTTAGATGGAATTATCCGTCAATTTCAAAAATACCATCTGCCACCCTAGACCAGAAGGAGGTTAACATGGGACATTCCCAAAAAATATGGAGTAAACTACCATGCCCCGATTTGCATCTCCAACACGCTGGATCTGCCTGTAGGTATATCTTTGCCAGAACAGATGGTACTCTATACTATCTCGCCAATATTTTATAGTTTGTTTCTTGGTAAGAATTACTTATTGAGGCCTTATGGCTGAAGTATAGGATGAATTCCAACTGTTATGGAGTAAAAGCAACATTGAGATCTCGTACGCATTTTGTAATGGGACAGAGTGGGCGGCGCAGACTCAGAGGGCCAGAAGCAGTTGGTAAGCACAGGACAATGTCCCACCTAACAGACCTTCCCTAGCACATACTGATTCCAAAACAGATAATGGGCTGGCAAATTGTGCAGGTGAAGGAAGTGAACTCAAAAACGGCTTCTCCACATGTTTAAAGTCTGAAGTAAATATTCAGACTGAAGCGTTTGTATAGTCTTCCACCTCAACCCATCTGTGAAATGTGTGGTCATGAATACTCCCTGATCTCGCCACATAGCTAATAAAGGATCTGCCAGACTCGGTTGGAACCAAGGGGGGCATAAAATGGGTGATAAAGGTGATAGATACATCCGCAACCCCAAAGCTCTAAAATATTTGCATGCAATACAGAACCTAGTACTAATAAAAGGGGTGTTTGAAATTTACCATGTCACTCCTGCTAAAGGAGTTAGAAAGATAACATTCTCCAAGGTTACCCAGGGCTTCAATTTCCCATGTCTGCCCCAATCTATCAGTCTAGCTAAATGAGAAGCCTCATGGTACAGAAACTGGAAGAGCCATGCCCCCTTTAATCTTAGGCAAACAGAAAATTTGTTGTCTGATACAAGGGCCATCCCCCACCCCACCAGACAAAGCAGAGAAACTCCTGCCTGAATCTGTACAACATGTTGCAGGGTAAATAGACTGGTAGTGTTTGTAACAAATACAGTAAGCGAGGCATCACTTTCATTTTAAGGGCATTGCAGCGTCCAAACCAGGAGAATGTAAGTTGTCTCCAGCTGTGTAAATCTCTTCCAATGGAGTTTAGTAAGGGAAGAAAATTCAAGTTAACTGTTAATGAGAGATCTGATGGGATCTGAGTCCCTACACAAGATATAGCAGTGTTAGCCCATTTAAATAGAAAGTGGGGCGATAGGTCTTTGATTAACTCCTGAGATAAGGAAAGGGACAGCGTCTCTGATTTTTGAAGATAGTTGGAAACGGCAAAGTATTCGTGAATTTTTGCTAGCAATTTAGGCAGATAGATCCTAGGTGAAGTGATTTAAAAAAGCAGGTCGTCGGCAAAGGCTGCTACCTTATGTTCCTGCTTCTCTACCTTCATACCCCGGGTATTCGGGTTCTGGAACAGTTCCAGTACTAGTATAAACAGGAGAGGAGACAGGGGACAACCCTGTCCTGAATTTGTACCTTTTAGTGTTTTTAGTGTATCTATATTTAAAATGTATTATTCAACTTTTTTAACATAAATTTTTATTTTTTTAGGCTTTATTGGGTATAAATAGAAACCAAAAAAAAAAATGGAAAAAAGCATTTTCCTGTAACTTTTTCCCAACACAAAGTCACATAATTTGCTAAACCTCATATATTTTATTTAACCCTCAAATCCTCCAAACCCTGCTTGGTAAAATGCTATAGCATTAGGAGATTTTTTTTTCACTTTTACAATACATTGCAACCTACACAGTTTGCTCAAATTGTTATTGTGACATTACAGCAGAACTATAGTTCCACAATGAAAAGTGTAAAGCAGGCTGGATTTTTAATGCAAAAGGGACAGGTGATGTCCTTCCTGCAAAAAAAAAAAAAAAAACTTACCTGCTTGTTTGCACTGTGCTGAATATGTGAAGCTCAGTGTAGGATACCGGGATATGCCAGGTATCCCAGAATCACCTGGGGCCCTCAGGACTGAATAAACTCCCAGGTAAAATAAAGATAAGATCAGACAGTGGGAAGGGGACCAGATATAGATGACAGGACCTGTGATGGAGCGAGCACAGCTGAGTGTAAACAAAAAACTGCAATCGTGTAGGTAATTTACTTTATTACAGAAGGAGCATCACCTCTGCCTTCTTCAATAAAGAAGCTGCCTGGTTGTAATTTGTTTTTTTCTTTGGTTTAGTTCTTTGTCGGTCAGTGTACACCTGATCTAGACCCCCCCCCCCCCCCCAATGCAGCCCTGTCACAATATATCAGTGATCTATTCCTGGCTGCAAACAATCAGCAAAAGAATACCAATAATCATCATAATCCCTGATGACCCTGCAAAGAGAATCTGTTCTGATATCATATCACTTTCCATTTGCACACAATGCAAAATTGCTGTGCATAGTTTATTCTGCTACTTTCTAAGCAATACTACTGATCATTTCAGCTCTTGGGTTTAGGGCTGTACTCTGGCTGTCACAACTCCAAAGAAAAAGGCCAGCAGACACAAAGAAACTTTAGGAATAAGTGTTTTAAATGGTGCTGAGATGAACATCTGCTACTCCAATGCCATTTTGAAACAGAATAGGAAGTTATTCTCACAACACTATTCTTTGTTTCTCAAGACAGGGGAAATTAAAAAGTAAAACAGTGATTTTATGGGCATTCTAACTATTTATTTACATTTTTACATTTTTTTTACGGTTTGTTTATTTATTTTATATTTTTACCTCATGTCCAACATCAGAGTACTGCTTATATTTTCCCAGTACAGTCACAGAGTAAAGGTGGGGCGACGACCTGTATTTGAATGTAAAACTGCAGCAGATAAAGTTCAGGTCCCCTCTAAGTACATGTTAGCACTGAACTGACAGGAATACAAATCCTTTAGTAAGTAAAATAGCTCTAATACATGTATTTATTCTGTGTTTTTAGCTGTGTAAATGTATATTAAAAGTGCACAAATGTAGGCTGCAACACAAGCACAAGTTTCACCCACTTTTACACATACTAAAAATAGTTACTGTATACATATAATAAACTGAAAAACAGATGCTTACTTGTCAGAAGCTTGTCTCTTTTTGTTTGATTTGGTGGAATAGATACATAACTACCATTGCTGCAATATAATAAAAAAAAAACCCAATGTAAATATATACAAAAAACAGCACATTAAAGGAAATGTAAAGTTTAGTATAGTTTATCCTTTACTTGCATTTGTGTCTGTTAATATATGTGTATTTTATTAGTTGGAACTATTATCTTTTTGACTGGTACAACCATGAGGTTCGATGTTGTCTCAAGCTCTGCTAATGTATGTTTCATCCTCATATATATTCTGATTTGTTTTACCTGGGCCAGTTAGCACAGATATTAATAGATGAATTTTTATTTGGCATGGCATAGGAAGGTCAGCAAGAGTGTTATTGATAAAAGCTGGATAACTAGATATTCAGAGCCCAAAACTAGATTTTTTCAGGGATGAAGAAATACATTTTTGGATGTTACAATTTCCATGCTGATACAAATTAACATAGTGTAACTCCTTAAAGTAGACAGTTTTCATACTGTTACTTTGAAGTATGGTATTGACATAAACTTGTTGAAGTTCAATTTATTACAAATTCAGACTAGTTATGGGGCCTACATGTTAATTGATGGAGACCTCTGTTACATGGGTCATGCCATTCCAGCCTGGCCAATTTAGATGGAATCCCGAACCTGGTAGAGAACTGGGAAAAAATGTTGGTGCAGGCGTGAGGAAAGGTGAGTTTAGTTACATAATTGCAAAAAGGCAGGTACATTTCTTTTGTTACAGAAGAGATATAACCTGTCTGATCACAATTTTGTGTACACACTGGCTATAGTGTCATCATTCTTTTTTTGCAGTCAGAGAAACCTGTCAAATCTTAATAAAGGTGACCATACATTGATTATCATTTTTAAAAGTTTAGAAGTTATATTCAATGAAAATATATACAGATAAAAAAATTTACATAAAATATGCAAAAAAATATGTTAAAAAAAACTATTACCTATATTTTTACCCATTATTTGTGGGGTTACCACAAAGAAAATATACTGATCTTAAGGTTAAGGTAGCCTGAAAAGTGTAATCTTATAAATGAATGCATATTTTTAACCTTGTAAAAATGTTTCTGTCATGACTCATGCGTGTAAAGCTGCATACACACGTCTAATAAATATCGTTGGAAACGAATGACGAACGACCGATTGGCCAAAAATCGTTCTAAATAAAAGTGACCAACGATACCAACGAGCGAGGATTGTCGTAGGAAATGAACGACCGGCACAGCAGATCTGATTGGCCAACGATCGCTCACTATCTATTGTGTGTACGGTCGTTCAGTGATCGTGCATGTTTTTGCAATACACTTTCTCCTTTACATGTCACTTCCTGCATCGTTCAAACGATTGTATCTAGTGTGTGTACATTATTGGTGGATTATATTTGAAGGATCGTATTGGTCCAGCATGTACAGAATTGTACACAATACAATTTTTTAAGTATAATCGTGCATAATCGTTGATTGGTCGTAATCGTTCGTTTTCTAATGATAATTTTTGGAAGTGTGTACCTAGTTTAGGATTACATGGAACACAGACAACCAGGAGGAGTTAAGCACAGCCAATGTTCCTTATTTAGCTAATCTGCACGCTGACAATTCACTGAAGAAATGAAACTGAAACTCTAGATGACTCAGAGAAATGAAACTAAACAAAAATATTATACTATTTCAATGCTAAATACAATAACTATTGACATTTGTACTGTACACAAAAAAAAGTTAAGATGTTGTTACAATGATACAGGTACAGGTAAAAGGTAAAACATAAATATTTTGAATAATAAAATAATATACATAATGTAATTAATACATAAAATTTGATAAATCATTACATTTTTATGCAAATATATTATATATTTGAACTTGCTTATGAATAAAAGATAAAAAAGAAGTATAACTTACTACTGGGGTTCTCGAGATGCCTGTTGGTTTGACCCCTGTGTGGGATTGATTTGCCCATGGTCTGAGTCCTGTTGTTGTTCATGGTCATCTCCCATTCTTTCAGTGTTGAAACCTCTACCATAGGGTTGTCTGCTGTAAGGACCAGACTGAAAACTTTGCCCGTTAGTACCAGTTCCAAAACCTGAGTTTTGTCCATACATATTGCTAAGTGGTTTATGCAGTTTGCCTCTACAGACAGTATGTGTAGCTATTCACAGCAGCTCTGCTTAGGATTTCATACCACACCCATAACCTTTATACACAAAACAAGAGGAGGATCTTCAGCATTCTTAAGGGAGGTTTAAATGAGGAACTAAAGGTACTTTTCGCAACAGGGGAATTTATCTTACTGTACTTACTTACTTTATTAAAGGGAGATTTACCAAAGTTAAAAAAATACTTATGTATTAAATAATACATATATAATGTTATATACACTGTAATATAATGTAATAATCACAATACATGTCTGCCTAAGAGCATACAAAACAAACATGACAACTATTAGACAGGTCTGACATATCTAAAATATATCTAAAGCCAATATTGTTTTTGATTTTAGATAAACTAGAGGAAGGTTATACCTAGTATAACCAAGTAACTAAGTAACTAAGCAGCAGGAGGTCTGGGAATTCCAAATTTTTCTCTTTATTATAATGAATTACACTTGGTTAGGATTTTTGATTGGTGTCAGCATAAGGGGATCAAACAATAGGTTATTTAGTAAAATCCCACTGCACTCCTAGCCCTGGTTGCCCATTTCAAATCACCCAGAGCTTAAACTCCATCCTACTTTGCACCCTACATGGTTCATATGCATAAAATGCCCCCCTCAATTGGCTCTTTTACCTGCCCCATCTCCGCTATGGCCCATATTAGGAAACCTTTCTGTTGCACCAGGGTTGGAGGATACTACTTTTTAAGGGTATTTATGGGGCCACACACATAACAAAAGGGCTGGGTGTCTAGGTCAGACTTCACCTCCTCCCTGTTTTCATATACCCTGTACACTGGACTATAAGAGAGCTGTCTAATTTTCTCTGATCCCTCCCTGCAGGAGATAGATTTGATTCACTTCTTACTGATAAGTCTCCCTATGTCAACAGAGGTAATATTCACCATGCTTACCATGCAAAATAGCCAAAAATATGTGTTTGCATGTGTCTGTGTACATCGAAAACAAATTACTTCATCATTGGACTTTAGGGACTAACATTGAAAAGGCATCAGTGATTTGGAAATGCTGGTCTAAATAGTAATTCCTAACCTGACCCTAATGCAGTAAGTGGTGGACATTTATTCAGGAGACTCTTTATGAGTCTGCTCATTTGTTTCCGGAGATACTTGGTGTGAATTGTGTCATGGTTTTACTAGACAAAAAAGGTCTCCTTAATGATAACAAAAGCGGTTTCCATAACAAAATCTACTTTCCATAACAAAAGCGGTAACCCCACATTCGTGGTGGAATTGCCAGGAAGTTTAAAACTCCTACCTTCTTCCCACATTCCAGCGGCGTCCTCCAGCAGTGCCTGCGGTGTCCTCCAGCAAGGCCCGGCATCTGCATTCCCGGTGTGTGAACCTTGGGGACGCAAGGCCAGGGAAAACAGAAGCCAGCCAGGCATCTGCTTGCGAGTCTTAGGCTCCAGAGCGGGACCATAACGAAGGTAGGAGGGATCAGTCGGGAAATTAAAAATAATAAGGATTTTTAAACATACCGCTTTTACATTTAAAAATCCTCATTAATCATACCGCCAGGGAGTTGCTAGCACTTAGATCCTGGTACTGTGTGAATTTTTTCTTTTTTAACATCTCAGATACTAATGATACTTGACAAGGCTTTGGTATCAAAAAGTTACATTACATAACACTGCTATGGTACATGGGGAGTCCTGAACACCACATATGAAAAAGATAGCACAAAAGCAATACATTATTGTAAACTAGAACTCTTAAACATATATGTTAGAAAATGGTATATGTGATAACTGTAACAATAAAAAAAAACCTGTTATTACACGCACAAAGAATAAGGCGAAGAAGATGAAGGAATACGGTGGTTATTATTTCTCCTCAAGTTTTAAGAGAGAGAGAACTGCTATTAATGACTACAGATACAGATACAGATACAGATACAGATACAGAGGTGCCGATGAGGTTTTGTCAGTTTCTGTCTTCCTAACACTTTTAACAGAACCGAGAACTTGCTCAGAAAGTCTGACCTGTCGTAGTCATACAGTGCCAGGTCTAGTGAAATTACTGGCATGCCTTCATATTTTTCAGCAGGTGAAATTGTTGGCATTTCCCAGCCAAGTTTTTCATCGATTAAACCAGTGTATTGCAAGTCTTTAGAACAGTGGCCTCTATTTTTATCTACATACCCAGTACCAGGTTAAAAATGATTTTCCAAAACAAAATTATAGCTTACAATGCCAGGCAAACATTATTAATTATATATACAAAAATGTTTTATATAAACTCCATGATTACATTTAACAAACACAAGTCACACATAGGGCCTCCAAGGCTGGAGAGGATACACTTTTATCCGTGACCAGAAAACCTGGAATGGATTTCTTAAAATGTCTCTATTTGTTAGCAAATGTTTTCAATCCTGGATCCTTTTCAGGTCTTTTGGATCACCCAGGTTCATTGATGAAAGTGTATTCTTTATAGTATTGCAGAGCTTTAATTAATCAGGCCCATAGTGTCAATGCAATTATGACGTTTTGACGTTTTGCAGAAAAAACAACCTGTCAGCTTCATCAGGGGTCTGTCTAAAATCTGCAAAAACGTATAATAAATATACATCCAAATTTATCACATCCAATCAAACAATTGATGGCACATTTCTAATGGGAATGACTATGGTTAGTAACATGTGTCACACTTAGAGACAGAAACAGGAAGGTGTTCTATGGCTTGGGGTAGCATGGTGGCTTGGGGGTTAGCACTCCAGCCTTTGCAGCACTAGGTCCTAGGTTTGAATCCCAGCCAGGACACTATCTGCATGGAGTTTGCAGGTTCTCCCCATATCTGCGTGGGTTTCCACCGGGTGTTCCGGTTTCCTCCAACATGCAGTTAGGTTAATTGGCTTCCTCCTAAATTGACCTTAGACTGTATTAATCACATATTACTATAGTAGGGACATTAGATTCTGAGCTCCTTTGAGGGACAGTTAGTGACATGACTATGGACTTTGTACAGTGCTGCATAATATGATGGTGCTATTCAAATACTGTGTAATAATAATATGGCTTGCTCAATGGTGGTGTGAGCCCTAAGAAGGGCCAAGACACAGAGCCAATCATTCATCAAGCAAAATCGGATTATCGGTCGCGCATTTGTATTAGCGATCCGGAATCGTGCGCGATCGCGCTATTCAACAACTGAAAAAAGCTCGCGCACGGAGCCGCGCTTATCCAACAGCTTTTTACTGGCGATCTTGCATTGAAAGTCACTGTTCCCCTAAAAAATCAGGGTGTACGCGCATACTCGAGTCCGGACCGCGGTAATCCGCGATCGCTGGCCGCGCGTACTTTCGCGCTTCCAGCGAGCGCGGATTTCATTGATGAATCAGGGGCAGAGTCTAGGCAACAGTCTGGTTTTCTGAGGATGTTGTGCAATAAGTAACTGTTGCCAGGTTGTTGTCCTTGGGCACACCAGGGTGAGCTGAAAAAATGCAGGGTACTGAGTAGGCAAGCAAGAGAAAAGTCAAAGAAGGCCAGGGTCAAGGCAGACAGCAAACAAGTGAGATCCAAAACAAAGCCAGGAGTCAAGGACCTGAAATAGTACAAAGGATGACACAGGTGACACGGTAAAGGCAAATTAATTTACACATAAATTCAGGAAAAGAACTGAATTTTTGCAGAGAATCATGAAATTTTATAATCGTGCAGGATGGATTTGGAGAGTTGATAAATGTCAAACTTTAATATTAATCAAAAGTGTCTTGATCCTGAATTGTTTGATTCTCTTACATCAGACATACCTACCCTCACCTCATACTATTGGGTATTAATTAGCTCAACAATTTTCTGCAGGCTGTACAAATATATTTCAGGTGAAGTAAAAAAAAGTTTCTGATTTGCCAGTTCATCTTTTATGATCAGTGCTCATCCCTAGTGGCTAGTGTATGGGAGAATTTTTCTTAGGATCAAGCAGCTTTACAAAGGCCTTATCTTGTAATTATTTCAGTTTAAAGTATATAATAGAATAACATTTGAAATGACATTGACAAAACTCTATTTTTAGCAAAACTAAAATGATGCGTTTGGGTTTTCATCCTGTTATTCTTATCTTATGTAATCAGTCTTTATCAAAACACAATAAACTGTGTCTCGGTTTTCCATCCCTCCTGTATCCCAAATTTTATATGGCTCCCTGTAATATGTCCCCCAATTTGTAGTGTCGTCCTACTGACAGAATCTAGAACCACAGCGCTAACAGAGGTTGGAATAACCACACTGACTGCTGACAGAGATTGTTCTTTGAACAATTAAAATATGGAACCATGTGTGACTGGGGAGGCAGAGCCTAAATCCGCATGACCCCTTGCCTCCTGTCGGCAGCAGGGAGTGACGATGGTGTGCGGACAATTGCAGGCAGGTGGGCAGCCTTCTTTTTATTCAGGATATCCAGGCCGTATTATAAGATAGGGAAACTCCCTGCTGGCAAATGCCTGCCCTTGATTACTGGCAGGATCACTAGATGAAAAGTAGGGAAAAAAGTCTGAAAAACTTCAACCACAACACCTTGTGACCGGTAAGCTCAGAGGCAGATATACCGAGCTCCATCGTGTCGAGCTGCACAAGGGCCCCAGAACATCTTTAGCCCACAAGGGTCCCCACAACCAGGTCCCATGCTCCTGATTGAGCCTCCTCCTGAAATAGTGTTACTTCAGTGGGCATGTACAATGACATAATTGACAGCACAGTGTGATAGCTGTATGTGTAATGTATGATCTTACAACTCACTGTGTACAAACCTTCATACCTCCTAGACCATTGGGTACATATAGCTTTAATTAACCAAGTTTGCATCCCTATTACTTTAAAGAATTTCAAGATATGGGGTCACAAGTTTTAAAACGTTTCACTGTTCTGTTTTAACACCACTAAACAACACTAAATTGATAATGCAAATGGGGGACACCCAGGGCTACTTACTTGGCAAGGAGAAATGGGGTGGGGCCCTTAACGTCATACCTACCAGCTCACAAAGTTGTAAACTGTCATACTATGATATCTTGTACACTTCCCTGCTTTAAATCCCAATTTCTCTGGAAAAAGGGCAGTGTAGGAAATCAAAATTGTATATACAAGTGAGGAAACCTGTGGCTAATCCCTCTAAAATTTAATTGTGACAGTATCATTGCAAGATTAAAAAAAAAATTATTCTTCTCAAAACATGCTACCCTGTAACATATAGCAGAAGTGTGGCAAACCAAAAATGTAGACTCCCACACCAATGCTCCTTGCCATGTAGGTGGGCCCAGGGGTCTCTGATTTGCATTATCAATTTAGGGCTCCTGGGGGCACTTGGTTTTGAAATAGCACCCCTTAAGTGAGAGGAAATCCCTGTATTTTCACAAATGTATAAAAATGTGTCTAAAATTCCTTAAAGCTAGGGTACCCTGTGAAAATTTCAAGACCTTACAACAATTTAGGAGATATAAAGGTTTAAATAGTGAGGTGGTAGGTGGCAGAATATAATATAGAGCCTTTACAGACACAACTTGCACATGGTGCTGCTGATGACATCATTTTACATCAACTCAGGTACCATGATGTAATGAGCCAGCCCAATACATTATAACGCCGTACCTGTGGTAATAGTTAAAATGCACAGGGTAATCGCCCCCAAAGACCCCCCCTCTGCAGACATAAGACTTGTGAAAAGATCTTTCACACAGCTGTGATGACATTGGAATCCAAGCAATGCAGCAGATCAAAGGAACCCTTGTTCCCATGCTTTTCTGCTGCTCTATGACACTCAAGCACAGTAGGACATTTAGATTGGTAGTATAAATTAACGTTTGATTAACAATTGTCAAATTCTCCTACCCATTTAGATTTCTTACTTACAGTTGTGCTCCTGTGTTAGTCAATGAGTGGGGGTAATTGGTGTGGGTGTAGAGTTGATCATTGTATGAGATAGGTGGGGCATGAGTGGAGATTGGTGTTGGGGTGGTTGTGCATAGAGGTGGGGCATAGACACGGATGACAGAGGGCCATTTCTATACAGGGTTCAAGTTCTATACAGGGGCATGCTGTTGGCTACATCCCCCACTGGGAAAGCTGCAATACATTACATTAAAGTTATTTAGTTTTTATACACAATAATAATAATATTCCTACAAAAAAGGATCTTTTTAATAATTTACATAGCATGGTAGACAACCCTTTTATTTAAAGGAAAAATTTTGGTTGTTTTTTTTAAGTGCAACACCCTTTTTTTGCATGATGCATGACGGGATGAATAATGTAGGGATAATCTGGGAGGCTCTTGGTTGCTCCTATATTGATGAAAGAGATCCGCATGGACAGTAAGATCAGCAATTTTTTCCCCATTCTATTTCCCCCGATCCCGCGCCTACGCAGTGCGAGATTGGATGACGCAGGAAGAAAAACCTGGAAGAAGAGAAAAGAAGATGTCGGTGCCCAGCGCTCCCTCTGTGCCGGGCCAAAGACGCATAACTGGACAATTCAGAACCGATGAAATAAACCTCCCGATGAATAGACATATCTGCGGGATTATGGGTAAGTGTGTTTTTGTGTTTACTTCCACTTTAATCAGATATAATAGGCCCTAAATGTATTTGGGAACATACTATTTTGTAGTTTGATTTAAAGTTTCTATCTTTTAATAAATAGATTATCTCATTCTATTTAGCTCAAAAGACATAAGGTCGTATTTACTGTTTTGTAGTGTTTGTGTTTTTCTATAGGATTTTTTTCTTTATGCATTTTCTTGACAAGGCTAAACAAAAAAAAAATAGATCTCAATTTTAAATTCACATATCAAAAAACATTGTTATTGAAGTACAAAAAAAAAATGTTCATTACGAAAATAAAGCACAGATTTCCAGCTCATTATAGGCCAAAAATAATATCTTCTTTCTGTGGCTGGAGATATTGCATTTTGGGGGTATTTATTACTGCTGGAGCTGCAGTTCTGTGTTAGTTTGAAAGGTAGTTCTGTGTCAGCTTCCAATCTGATTCTGTGCAAATGTTATGGAACCCTTTTCAGGATATTTGTTTGAATTTGAAATGATTCCAAGTTGTCGAGAAAAAAGGATAGCTGTTATTTCATCCAGAGAATTATGTCCAAAATGTCATTGGGATCATTTCTTTGGCAGTGTAGTTATTGTGACATTTCAGTTAACTGAAAATATGATTTATTTTCTGTATAGGGAAATTTACCCATATTTATAAAGCACCACGCCATACCAAAGTGTTATTGGCATAGTAAAGGCTGTTTTCTGTCAACATTTCTTTGCAAAGGGCTTTTGCTGGCATGTCACTGGTCAGATAATGGGTAAAAGTACCACTGCCAGTTTTACTGGCAATGTGGTTTTTTTATGTTTTTTATGCATGTGGTTGACTTATTGTTATGTTTCAATCTTGTGGTCACTTTATTTATTTGTACTTATTTTACATTTACTTATTTTTTGTGTCCTACCCTGTGCCCCCTTGGTATGATGCAACGTTCTTTATCCTCAATATAAATTACTGCCCTTTTCCCTACGAGACACACACATTGAGTTATAAATATAAATGTTATTTTTGACCTTTAAATACCAATATCCACCACATAATATTGTTTTCCTGAACCTTCTTTTTGTCTACATTTCTTTGGAAAGGCCATTTGCCAAGTTGTTACTGGTGAGATAGTGGGAATTGTATTGCCCCCAGCAGGTATACTGGCAACATAGTTGTCATTGTGTTTATTTTTATGCTTTTGGATGAGTTATTGTTATGCTGCCTTCCAGCTGTGTCTTTATTTAATTGCATATATTATCTGTGTATCCTTTCTTTTGTATAATGCTTCAAGATGCATACTAAAGTTAGAATAGAAATATTACTTTTTTTCCTTTAAATGTCAACATATATAAAAATATATTGTTTGTATGAACTGTATGCATTAAATAAAAATATCTGTACATATAAAGTACCGTAATTGATGAGTTTATCTGTAAAAGATTGTGTACAGCAATTGTCTCTGCTCCATCCAAATCAGATGCAGAGGGTTATGCCACTATAACAGTGGAAGTCAGAAAAGGTATTTCTGAGGTCACCTTTCAAGATGTCTTCCTGATGTATTAGTTGTAATCTAACAACTAGTGAAAAATATATAAGGATGTTAAGATCTGAATATGATCAAGTATTTTTTTTTTTACATATTGCAGGCAGGCAAAAAAGTTACTGGAGTGAGGAAAAAATGCATGTGCCTTATTTTCCACCTAGTGAAAATATATCTGAAATTTGGTATCATTTACTTCTTAAATCTAATTGTAGGTGGTAGAATAAAAACAAGGAGGAGCGTGCTCAGTGATCGGCTTCTATTTTTATAGTTGATTGGGTTGTGGTAGGAACTCAAAATGTTTGCTTTACATAAAAGGGTAGACAACCTTTTCATTTTCTATTTGTAAATTATGTAAACACCTGTTATTCTTTTCACATTGTTATGGACTTATTGTACATTTAACTGATTCATATTGTGCGCTCTGTTTATCTACTTGCACAACCTCCAAAAATATGGTAAAACTGAAAAAAAACGGTGCAGCATCGCCCCTTACTGTCTTGATTGACGCTCCTTTTCTTTAACGGGAGGAAAAAAATGCTGATCTCACGCATGCACAGTGAGTGCAAGATCGGGAGACATGCAAAGAAGAAAACAAAAGAAGAGTGAAAAAGATGGCGGGCGCCTGGCACTTCGGCCGTACTGGTTAGAAGAAGGATACGAAGAGGACGCAGGATGCGGGATCCAAGAAACCTCCTAATGGATCGATGGATCTTTATGATTAAAGGTAAGTGTGTTTTTTTTTGTTTTTATTTTAGTTACACTTTAAGTAGTGCATGGTTGTTGGCCACTAGTGGATGGCACTATGTTCTCATGAAAATTGTGTAACAAACTATTTAACAACTACAGGTCTCCAATGGCAAGAGTTTGTTACACATTTTACATGAGGAAACAAAACTATCCACTGCTGTGACCTTTGAGTACAAACCAAGATGCTTTTTGCTAATGGTATTTTGGTTTATACTTAGTCTCTTTGCAGTAAAACCTCCAATTGACATACGTGTACTCCAGTGATGGCTGCATCCTAGGGGGATTTCCTGCTGGTGAAAACAGGGAAACTTGTCTGTATAATGTTTGTGGCAGAAGCTAGTGTGACAGGGTGACAACCCAAAAGAATATTTGGGAGAGAGGGAAGCAGCATTATCATCGAATATCCTTCTTGGTAGGATCACTAGGTATTATTTAAATGTATTTAATTTGCTAAATTTTAATTTATTGGAAATATTTATAAATGTGTTTATATTTGTCTATGAATAGAATATATTATCATGTTTTTTAATTACATTACATGGAGAAGCTTATGGGAAATTGGTCTTAAATATACTTTAAGCAAAAACACCATGAGCAAGCTAGAGAAAAACAATTTTTATCACATGAAGGGTTAACAAATGTTAGTCAAGTCATTTAACTATTTTAAAAGCCAAATAAAAATGTTATTGGTAGATAAATCCTGACTAGACTCACAGTTATCACAATTTTATTATGAAATGCCACAACTGTGCAGGTGAATTCTCTGAAAAGACTCCAGTTATTATTGGAGAATGCAGAATGTAATTAACTCACAACTTTAAGGTAAGTGCTTTTCATTCTAATATGAGAAGTAGTTTCATGAAGGAACAAAGAAAACAGTGGAGCCATGTAAATATTTTGTTTAAGCATCTGAAGTGGAAAATACATTTCAGAACTAGTGTACTAGTAAATAGAAGTTTGAGCAGCAATTATTCACCTTGACATGCATAGAAGCAAGACACATACTGATCTTAAACTTACTATAGACATGAACCCTAAAAGCCTGCATATGGATTAACTTTCACTTTACTAAATTATTCGGAGAGTTGAAAGTGAACTCTTTCTAGTCTATTATTCTGATGTCTTGCCAGAAAAACCCAATTAGATGCCAACCTCAGTAATAAATAAAGTATTTGGAGTAGCAATGCTACTAGAACCTATACTCCTATTATTATTATTACACAGTATTTATATAGCACCATCATATTACACAGCGCTGTACAAAGTCAACAGTCATGTCACTAACTGTCCTTCAAAGGAGCTCACGATCTAATGTCCCTACTATAGTCATATGTCATTAATGCAGTCTAGGGTCAATGTTTAGGGAGAAGCCAATTAACCTCACTGCATGTTTTTGGGATGTGGGAGGAAACTGGAGTACCCGGTGGAAACCCACGCAGACACGGGGAGAACCTGCAAACTCCATGCAGATAATTGTCCTGGCTGGGAATTGAACCTGGGACCTAAAGTTGGGAGGTGGACACGGGCATGAATGGGGACAGGACAAGTGGGCAGTCCCCCGCCCCCAAATGCAATCTTTCTTTGGGACCCTAAGTGTCATATTGCAGACCTTTATACAGTCATAAACACCATGCATATTATATAAAAAAAATCATCTGTTCATAGAGAATGTTACATAAATTAAATTCATTTGTAGCTGACATTTGTTAACGCATAAAGTCCAAAGTTTTACTTAACAAATTTCTGTCCTTCATTTATTTACACATTAACTTTATAAAACTGCCTAGCATACTGACTGTGTAGAGGCAAATTTTTCATAGGTCTGACATTAGCAATTAATCAGTTGTGAAATACATGTTTATAAATTAGCTGTCACACGGAGAAAATTTGATTGCTATACTCCATTGACATTTAGCTGAGTTGCCATAGCAACCAAAGCCTCTAATAAACTAGGAATTAGAAATAACATGGGAGAACTCAATGTATCTACTTTGACCTCCTCAGAGTACTGATGAATTGATAATATATTTCGAATCAGTGCAATCTTTTCATCTCAAATAATTACATTACCCAGGGTTGTTCATTTGTTGTTTGTGCTTAAGGTAAAGATAAATGAGAAAATTACTTAAAGTGCAAAGGTGCCTACAGATGTAGAA
The DNA here is from genome assembly GCF_032062135.1 of Pyxicephalus adspersus. Lineage (NCBI taxonomy): Eukaryota > Metazoa > Chordata > Amphibia > Anura > Pyxicephalidae > Pyxicephalus > Pyxicephalus adspersus. The sequence continues at coordinate 48,100,096 of NC_092858.1, read as the reverse complement.
GAACAGAAGAACTGTATGCCTGCAAGCCATTCCCAATGGTCCCTGCCAAGTCTGCTAATGGCAACTATCGATCTGCCTGAGATGGACTCCCTCCCAAACAAAATAGCCTTTCCTCTGTGTACCCAAAGCTCCTTGCTCCATATGCATAACATAAACGTTTTCCTGATACATATGTACATATGCTATTCAAGTCGATGGGGAGATACTGAGCAGGTATGAGCCATTCCCAGAGTAGATTTTGGGACAAGGCTGCCCATCATACAAAATGCTTGGTAAGCTTGTGGTTAGGGAGTGGGGGTATAGGGTTTTATAATATTTATAACTTTATATAGGGCTGACATCCCAACGACTTTATTGAGTCCATAGTCATGTCACTGTCTCCCAGAGGACCTCACAATCAAATGTCCCTACCATAGGCAAAAAAAGTTGAACCTACTACATTTTTAAACTATTACGTTCAGTGTTGTACAGTTGTACAGCCACCTCACAGTGTGCATTAGAAGCTGCATCACCTGAAGAGTCCACCTTGACACTGTATGAGATACACTATCCTGATCTGACAACATGGTGGTTTAGGTCTCCGTCACAAGGAAGATTACAATGAGGTGGCCCTACTGGTCCACATTAATAATTGGAGGCACCATAGTTACTCGAAGTTGTGGGTCTCTTTGGAGAATTATCTGTCTTCTGTTTCTCTTTACCGTGGTTGGTGCCTTCTGATCAATCTGCTCTTTATGATTTCCCCGTTACTGTCCACCTTATTTCCTAGCTAATTGACATCCACCCTAATCTAACCAAGTGTAAAACCTGAAACCCTAGTGCTTTAAGACCAAAAGGCTAGCCACTGAGCAACCATTCTACTCCAGGTTATGTGCCATGGAAAGTGTGTCTAGTGGTAGTCACATTCAACTAGACTTGTTCTTGTAATGTTGAAGATGTTTGGCAGCCTTCCAAGCTGCTTCATCCGGTTACCAGTATGCTTTTTTTTATATATATCATGTCTCACAACCTGTTGTGGTAAATCTCTCCTGTTCGGCCTTATGGTACCAGAAGTTACAGATGAAGCTTTCGAAAGAAATGTAAAAAGTGCCACACTCATGTTAAAATTGTCCATGTATAAATGGTTGGGGGCCTTGGAGGAAATAAATTATTACAAGCACAGAGTTGGTTACAGCTAAGTTTACAAGAAAAAAGATACACACGGCATTCATTCCTTTTTCATTTCTTCCTGCAAAGTTACTGGCTTAAAGAACTAGTTAAATTTAGAGCCAGAACTCCCATGTCTGCACATATCATAAACCTGGAAATTATTAGTTAACTGCTCTCCATGTTAAAATAAACAGGAACTAAGAGAATAGCAGAAAATTCACCAGCAGCTTTTTTTTAAATATAAACTGGTAGATTTTTTAAATATAAATTCCTAAATTTGTAATTATGTATTCAACAGTAAGTACAACTTTAAAAAAAAAATTAGATTTATGACATTTAGGTACAGTTGTCATTATTTGCAAATGAGAAAAAATAAAATGACAGTAGCATTCCTTTATGAGATCACATAAAAGAATGGCACTTTTGTACTGGAAAATATTGTTTCCTCTTATACCAAATTTAATTAAAAATAATCTCTTCTGATAATGTCCTACATGTACATTTTTAACCATATCTGATTCTAACTTCGAAAGATCAGGTTCACTTTATCACTTTGTACCCAGAGTTTTTGGAATGGCAAGACCAAGTTAAGAAGCATTTTTATGTATCAGTTTACTTGACAATAACTCTATGACTATTTATTTCTAATTCAACACACAGGAACACATAGAGTTGCACATTTCTATGTCTCTGCTGCAAGGTTAATTAATGTTCTAAGTTCAAGGCACATTTCACATTTGGACATCTAAAGTCATATGAATGTTAATCTAATTTTCATGTTATTTCTAATTCCATGTAGAAATAAAAATGGATAGGCATAGACATTAGATCATTCAGTGATCTGTGACAGACAAAATTTGCAAAGCTTGAAATGTGTGTCTTTCCATTAAATGAGCAACCTTTTTGCACATATATATTTCCTATTTTAATTGAACTGTTTATGCATGGCACACATGACAGGGTACAGCATAAACAGTCCTCGCTGCCCGACCAACCCCAATACCCCCCAGCACTTAATTCACCTTTCTTTTTTTTTTTTTTTTATATATAAATTAAGACTCTAACTACATATTTTGGAAAAAATTGGCCACAGCAGCCCCTTTATTAACAACAGGTTAACATACCACAACAGATCAACAAATAACTAATTATCTTTAAAACATTGGTCCATGAAAGTCTCCACTCCTCCTTCCTTCATCAATTTGCTGCTTTCCGATCCACCGCCAGGCCCCCAGACACCCATTCACCGCCTCGGGGACAATTAGTGGACCTCCTTACTCAGCTTAGCCTCCATAACAACCAAGTGTTATGCAAGGCCACCCCCTTACTGTCCGAACCCTTTCCTTTTGCTCCACATTTTCATTAACTCACCTTTAACTTTCATGGACCCCCCCAAAAAACACGCCCAATCCGCTGCTATGACAATTGCCCTCCCCAAATTTCAATTTCTAGGGAGGGAGGGTGGGAGCATTAAGTCCGTGCGCTTTTCCAAAAATGATGCCCCCACCCTTGGGACCCTTCCTTTTAATGTCACATATCTCCCTTCCCCTTTCCACATGCCACCAATCTGTCACTTTTATTTCCCCGCACTTTTATCCACCACACCTCCTCATTCCCCCCCTTTCTCTTTTTTTTTTTTTTTTTATACTGAACTTTTCACCCTGCCTACTCGTCCTTTTCTCCTCCCCCTGTCAACGAGGCCCCTTTGCCCACATTGTTGCTTCAGGCCTGCTTGAAATTGGTTGTGTCTGAGGTTGTGTCTGAGTGACTAGTCTGTCACGCTGTGGTGAAGATGGCTGCGAAACCTATACCGTTGCACCAAAGTGGAATATCATATTTTTGTGGGCAGAAGGTGTGCAGGGAGCAAAAATTGCAGTCCAAATAATAGAAATCATCAGGCAATTAAAGTGGTTTTGGAACACTTACAGTCCAGATTTAGCTCAACCCGATTTCCACCTTTTTGGACAGATCAAAGAAGTTTTAAGGGAAAGTTTTTCATTTGATGTTGATGTGAAAGCAGCAGTGCATCAGTGGTTATGCTCTCTAGACAGAGATCGCGGCAATGGATGGCGCAGGATGCCGACGGATCAGGTAATCGCTGTATTTACTTACCTTCCATAGGTTTGCATACCCAGAGTGTGACTCGGGGTTACCGCTTTTAGCAACGTTTTTCTACCCCGAATCACACTGGGGGTTACCTCTAGGGAGGTTAAAATGTTGATACAACACTGGGAAAAATGCATCAAAGGAAGGTGACTATGTAGAAAAGTGATATAATTTGTTTTTGGAATGCTTAATAAATAAAGTTAAAAAAACTGTAGAAACGTTTTGAAGACCACTCGTATTTATGTATATTACAGCACATTAAACAGCTCTACAGAGTCCATGTTACTAAATATCCCTCAGAGGAGCCCCCAATGTCCCTACTGTAGTCATATCACCAAAGCAATACTATGCACTGTCACAGAAATGACTAAAAAAGCTTAGACAGAAACATGTGAATTTTACTTTGTACTTTTTCATGCATATTTAAAGGATGAACAATGAATGTTTAATAGCAGGCTGTTAGAAATCCTTAACATAATACAAAATTTTAATAAATAATAAAGACTTCTTAAATCAAATGGACCAAGAAAAACAGGTAGTTTTTTTTTTGTAATGTGTCCTTTTACCATCATTACTGATCAATAAACCCCTCATACTTAAAATTACTGCTGTGTCTAATTAGTTGCTATGCTGATATGCCCACTTAAGCCCTTGTCAATGTTTATTTCACAGTTGCCTGAGATGTATTAAATTTCTTCAAATATGAAAAGTTTCATTTTATGGTATAGAAAACGTAGACTAATACTGAAATCCTTAACCTTTAAATTAACAATGATTTTATTCAAATGCAACGACTCCAGAAGGAAATGATGAGACTAAAGTGGTAAGAAAAGCCATAAAAAGGCCAATAATGTACCTTTTATTTAGCAATTTTAAATTATGTACTTACTTGAATAAAAACCTATCTGAATATAAACCAAGGTATATTTAACTTGAAAACTAGGAAAAATGTATTATAATCCTAGGGCACAGTATGTGGCTATCACTGCTATTAAAAACAGTAATCAATAAAAATGTTGATAAAATTATTCTGAAAAAAACATTCATGGTGTGTTAATTTTTAAATATTTATTTTAAAGAAAAAAAATATTAAAATCACATGTGCTCTGTCCATGTATCTTTCTTATTTAACAACGTAATTTATTTAAGAGCTATACTCCATTTTTCCAGTTACAGCTTACTATATCATCTGCCATTTATGCACATGACTTTCTTGTTTAGCAGTAACACAACTTAGACATACATTAAATAATTAGATGTTATTTTTGATGGGTATTACAATTGATATCACAACTAATTTTAATTGATCCTTGCTATCGACTACATGTATTCTATAAACCATCTTATTGTTTGATAATTGATCAGAATTATGATTAATGCAACCATTATAAATAACTGAAATAATGTTTAACCATCCGACTAAAAATGCCTTTCTAATCAATATTCTGCTCAGTTATAGATTGTAAATGCAATATAAAATGCATTGACTAATTTTTGTAAAAACATCAGGTAGTGTGTATCTTTGCTTTAAAGGCCTTGTTTTTTCAGGTTCTCCAAGATTAGGGACAATAGGCTATAGAACCTGAACTTTAAAACTTGGGTGATCCAGTAAACCTGGAAAGGATTTCCAAAAATATTTTGCCAATAGTTGGCAAATGTTTCAATCCTGGACCAGATCTACTCCAGGTTTGCTGGATCACTCAGGTTCTCCCATGATAGTCTAAATTTCCCAGTTTAGAAGAGCTTTAATAAATCAGACCCACATTGTCATTATTAATGAATGCATTGTAAATGCTTGCATACTGACTGTAAACAGTCTTTGGCATTATGCTTTTGCAGATGTCAAATAGATTATGTTACAGGTAGTTTCCTACCCTTTTCAGCTGACAGAGCTGAGAATCTACAATAGGATTTGTATAGCAGAAAACTGAATCTTTGATTTTGCATATCTGCCCTTCGTTTTTTGGAATGAATAAGGCATTCACATGGGATGTGGCCTGGGTGCCTTGTTATTGTCACTGTCTTTCATTAATCTCTTGTAGTGCATTACACCAAGTTATGTAATGGTTACTGGTAACCCACCCTCTTATAATGGGACGGGTGCCGCAAAGCAAAGTTAAACCTATTTGCGCATTTAAGACACCAGATCTATGTTTAAATTTAGAGTCAAACCTGAACACTGGTGGTGGACATCAGTCCAAGTTCAACTACTGGCCAGGAATGGTGTTTATGATACCTGAATTAATCTTGTGGTTTATTACGTATAATTGTGGTCATACACCACATGTTCTCTTCCAAACCTAACCATGTTAGAAAAAAAGTAGGGACTAATTGTGCCTATTTCATAGCCTCAGTGCCAGTAAAGCATAGAGTAAAGATGGTGCCAAATTCTTAAATTTAAAAACAGGGTCCAGGGCAAATTTGAAGTGGCAAAATACACACTAATGGCGCTCCCTGCCTTTCTAATAATTAGGACCCTAAAGAAGGTGGGGACCTTCTCAAAACTGATGCTTCCCTCATAAAACTGGCCCTGTGTAATGCTGTTTTGCATTTTGGCTTTGGAGAATTAGTGCTAAATCTTTCAGCATTTAAACTTTTTATATAAATAGCTAGCAAAAATGTTGGGATGAGATGAAATAGTGCAACCCAATAACAAACATGTATGTTTCTGAATTCTTAAAGGAAATAGGGGTAAATTTGGAAACAACTGCACAGCCTACATGCATTAACACATGTCGATGCGCTTTGGAAAGGCAAGGTATCATTCCATCACTGCTACATTTACAAAAATTGTAAGAATACATTTTTTTTTCAGTGTGACTTTTTCTTCTTTAGAAGAAACTAAAACAAAACAAAGTATTGAAGTGTCTTTATTTTATATATATATAACACCTACATGAGGCAAAGGTTAATTGTAGATGCAAACATTGCCTTCATCAAGTAAAGAATAATGAATAATGTCAACAAAAGAGCTTAAGTGATTTGAGAGATAAAAGTGTAGTAAAAAGGTGAGGAAAGAAATCGAAAACAAAGTCCACTTAATTATTTTTATGTGAACCACTGAACATAATTATCTCAGAATGATGGCCCCAAAATGTGCTAGCAAAATTATGGAATCTAAAGCATGCCACCTGTTGCATTTACTTTTACAGTCATCACGCAAATTCCATATGTATACTATTGCTATAATTATACAACCACAATAAAATACATGTTAATCACATAGTCTCAAGGCAACTTTTCCCTGCTCCTTCTCCTTGATCTTTCCTCTGCTTTTGACACTGTTGATCATCCCCTTCTAATACAAATCATGCGCTCCATTGGTATCTGTGACACTGCTCTCTCTTGGTTTGCTTCCTATCTGTCTGACCGCTC
>NC_092858.1:47894018-48092223 GCF_032062135.1 Pyxicephalus adspersus | reverse complement strand
CAGAACAGTCTTGTCTAGGTAAAAATTAGGTCTGTGTAATTGGAAGGCTGGGAAAATTTTTTCTGACACATCTCTTTGTGTTTTGAATACAAGCAGCACAGTTTACCCCTAACATAAAAGGGGATTTAGTAACATTGCCAAAATCTGTTAGATTGTCAAATGAAAATGTCGGTAGTTAAATTGCAAGTTTTAAATTTGATTAAAAATTTGCCAACAAAACTTTAACTCTGCTCTTCAATAAAGGCCAAAAGGCATCCATTAGAATGGAAACACTCTCTTTCTCCCTCCACCACCTTGATACACCATGCAAGAACTAAAGGGACATGTAATTTTCTTATCAACAGAAAGCTGACTTTGCAGTCATTCTGCTGCCCTCTAGTATTCACTCAGAAATTTAAGAAACTAAAGAAACCCAGAAATAATATTTCTGTATTACTCATATATGATTGTGTAATTGTTGCTCTTTATTAATTCTTAATGTGTCACTCTGTGACTTTAGATCCCATATAATGTAACTTTTATTTTGTGGTCTGATTGGCTGTTGTTGGCTATCAGTATTTTACCCATAGTGTACAAGTTTTAGCTCTGCTGCATTGCCAAATACCTTTTTAAGAAAGTGTACACATACCTGGACCCTCCCTCTTTGTAAAATGTAAGAGGCAGGGGGGGGGGGGGGTCCTATTTGTAGCCTATTAAAAGTAGGACTGTGGTATAAATGTTTGGCTTCTCATTGGCAGGATTGTGCTATAAATGTTAGGCTTCTCATTGGCTTCTGCATTTGCCCAATATCTCAGACACAGACTTTTTATTCTCTGGTTCAACAGACTCCTTGTATGTTGTGAGCTAATGTTTATAATGTTTATGTGCTCCCTCTGTACCCCCCTTGTTATATAATATCCCGTCTTCTTCCCGATTTGATTCCTTTTACTACTCTTATATACTGTAATTGTTTATAAAAATAATTTCAATAAATAAACAATGGGAAAAAAAGGAAAGTGTACACATAAAGGACTCAATGTGAAAAGTTTTGTGATAGATCTAGAGGATTGTAACAATGCCAGAGAGTAAAGTTTCAATAACTGCAAAACTTCTGTGGACTTCTTTAATTGAATCAGGGGATTTAAATTCACACATAGCTTACTGTGTTTGACATTTAAAGTCTCTAGTGCATAAAACCTAAGTCTTGGTAGCTCTGCATGTGCCTAATTCAGAGAGAAATGTCAGAACAGACTGTCTTGTTTGGTTGGTATAAATGATGTGTATGCCATGCACCAAAATGAAAGTAGGATAATGAACCGGCACACTTAATGAACATATATTGTAACTAAAATATGCATCAGACCTTTCAAGAGAAAAGATAAAGCAGGCTTCTGTGAACCAAATAATTATGAGATGGTGTTCAAATGAATCTGGAGGCTAAACTACAGTCCCTGAAAGGCCGTAATTTGTGAATACTGAAGAACTATGTAAGAAGGTAAAATGAAAGAAGGTCCTATTATGCATGGTATATCTGCTAGCAGTTTATTCATTTTTGTATAACTACAAACATACCATTACTGTTTATTAGATTGATAGAAATTGATTGATTGATGGAAATGGGTTACCATTTCCCCTGGTAATGCTTATGTATTCTACAAGGTACTTGTAGATCTGTAATTCCAGACACGGGCTGATTTATAAAACATTAAATGAACAGTAAGATGCATGTGTGAAAAAAAAACACTCAAGTCATATGTTTTAGGCACAATTTACTACTACATGAAAATGTACACATATAGCAGATATTTACATTCTCTATTTGTTCTACTTAATGTTGTCACCAGGGCTAAAAGTAAGGAAAACCCAAAATCTTTCAGCGGGAGGACACTTTACTTTATGATGGCTAAAAGGGCTTTTCCCTTACTGTGGAGAGATTTTTTTAAAAGTTCTTGTTGTGTCAATGAAGGAAGTAAAAGGAAACCTTCCCAATAGGAAACAGAAATTATCTAATTACCATTGTCGAGTGTCTGTGCTGTAGTGACTGGCAGAGTAATGTAATACTCTTCCATGTCAGTGGGTGGCAGTAGGTAACATAGTTTTCTTGTTTATTCTTAGAGACAAAAGAATTAGCTACAGAGTGTCATTTTGTAACATTTTTGATTTGTGGTGTGCCGCAGGATTTTTTCAATGTAAAAAAATGTGCCGTGGCTCAAAAAAAGTTGAAAAACACTGCCCTACAAAATATTAAAAAGATCAGGTTTTAAAAATACTAAAGACAACCAGCGCATTTTTCATTAAAAAGAAAAAATAGCTAGACAGTTTTGGTAGCTGTTCTTAGATTAGCTTAGTTTAGGAGGCGAGGTAGGGTGAACTAAAATAGAGCCCCCCCTACCTTCCACAGTAAAACACAGGCTGTCTGAATCGCCAACCACCTAATCCCAGACTAGGACCAGTTTGCTCTGCCTTATTTTGGCTTTTTCAGTTGGTCTTATCCTATATAGGATGCGTGGGGGGTTTTAGTGGGGGGTTTTAATAGGGGGGGGGAGCATGGCAGCATGGTGGCTCAGAGGTAGCACTCTTGCCTTTGCGGCACTGGGTCCCAGGTTCAAATCCCATCCAGGACACTAACTGCATGGAGTTTGCAGGTTCTCCCTGTGTCTGTGTGGGTTTCCTCCCACATCCCAAAAACATACAGTAAGGTTAATTGGCTTCCCCTCAAAATTGACTTTAGACTACATTAATGACATATGACTATGGTAGGGACATTAGATTGTGAGCTCCTTTGAGGGACAGTTAGTGACACGACTATTGTTTTTGTACAGCACTGCGTAATATGATGGCGCTATATAAATACTGTGTAATAATAAGGCAAAGGTGACAGACTTTGCTTTATTTCATTAGAAGCCCACTTAAAGGGAATCTTTTTTACAGTGTTACATATAACTAAAGCTAAAAGTGTTTTGTTTGTTTTGCGTAGGGATGAGTTTAAACCCATCAAGTTTTATCTGTGTCCTAGGGGGGAAGATTTGGGCTTACTTCCAGCTCTATAGACTCAATTTTTAGATTTTTCACTCACTTTTAGCTCTGAAGGCAATGGTGAATAGGACTATTGGAGAAAGAAGAATGCATCTAAAATCATTTGGAATCTATTGACAGGTGCATTTGACCTGTAGCTGGCCTTCTTCTGACCTGTCTAAAGTAAATTTTGCATTTCTAATAGACATAGGTCTTGAAGACATTTTATATATTTATATATATTTGCAGAAATCTGTGCATTAACACATGCATTACCACAACACATGGAAATGAACATCTTTTTTTACAATAAATTGGATTGCATCACAGAACACAAATCCACCAACCCAGCAACGTTGTGTTACAACGCAGCAAAAGTGCATTGACATATGGTTTGCTGTTAGAAACAGTGAATGAAAGTTTTTTTGTACACTTTGGTGCAGAGATAACTTACCATAATGAACAGTAATGTGTCGCAGAAGCAGACACATGCAGCACATATGTGAATAAGCCCTAACACGTTAAAAAAAAAAAAAAAGTTTTTGGGCCTTAGTTAATTTTACAAAAAAAGTTCAGGGTGAAGTGCAGTCAACGTATATCAAGCAGTGTGCAAAATCTGGCATGGATCCCAACCTGAAATCACTCAGTATGACTAGCCTTAGCTACGGTGCATCACATCACACTCAGCCGCTCACTGCTTTAATAGGAGCACCAGGCGTCAAGTCACATTTGCTGAACATTTTACAACTGTTAACTGAGCGGGAAACAAGACGCTGCTTGTTAATATAGTCTGGGACCATAACTTGTTTTTCTCTGCAACAAAGGCTATTATTTGTGACACAGGTAATGAGTTGCATCAAATTAACAGTAAATAGATTTTTTATACAAATGCAAGCACTGAAGGAGCATTCTGTTCCCAGAGTACTAATGCATCTTCACACATCTGATATAATAACTACCAAACAGCCCACTGCAGATTCCTGAAGACATGCAGGGATGTTTGCAGGTGCTACTATATATTCTTTTACAAACTATCATTAAACCTTTCAGCTATAAAGGTGTGATGCCTAAGGCCCAATGTAATATCATTAACTGCCTGATCTTTACTTACATTCACAGTATAGCCCCCTGGTACTAAATTATAATTGCCTTCTTGTAGTGCATGTCAGAGAAGAAAGCAATGAACCTGGGATAATTAAAATGGGTTGCAGGTTACTATATCCATGCAATTACCATACGAAAGTAAGAAGATTGCTGTTTTATTGCCTGACACTCATTAGCAAAGCGTTATAAAATGTGCCCAAATGTTTGGTTTAGACTCACAAGTACAACCATTTAATGATTTAAAGGAATGTTAAAATACCTTGAAAAATTTAAAAAGTTTAAAAGATACCAATTTTAAAAAAAAGTTGCGGCATACTTTGAGATGTAGAAATATTTTTTGATTTTAGTATCAACAGTCATAATCGACTAAGCCTTTGCTTTGACTGTAAATAAAATATGCTACAATTGATATAGCTTATTTAATTGAAGGTGTGGCCTTACCTTTTAATCATTCTTATTTGGCAGCTCTTTAACATTTGTGCTGATATACATATGGGGATTAGTCCCACCTGTAGCATCAGGCCAGTGCAGACAGGAAAGCCTTGCTGCAGTAAATTATTCCCAGCAGGGTTGTACTGTGAATATGACCTATATTGACTACGGGATTGAAGGCTTGCCAATCTTCTGCATGTCATCATGCTGTTCCAAGTAAACGTTATTCCATGCATGCCATGCTACGATTGGTTTGAACCTGTGGTAAGTGTGGTCAGAATATGTCAAGAAGAGGAGAGTAAAGGGTACTGGCAGGATCACCAGGTTTAAGGCATGGCCAGAAAAAAACAGAAAAAAAATCTATATTAATGTAACCACACATTTTTTTCAAAGATCATGGTGAACATTTGATTACACAGCTTAACATTTTTTCACTTGCCAAGGATTTTTCAATATATTTAGTGTATTTCAGGTCTGCTGAATCCAGAAATGACATCAGTTTGATTGAATTGGCTCTAGTTCTTGTAATACAGGAATCGGAATAGACAATTTTAGCAACAACAAATGTTAACACAGCATAATATTAACAATCTTTATTTACAGCAATGTTTTGTATTTTATATATTAAATGTAGCATTGTTTTCATGAAACTTTCATTTGCCATTTTTTCCACTCAGTTCCACTCAAAGTTTGAAATCTGTTTTACTGCATAATGGCAACTGCTATGCATCAATTTAAATTGGTCACTCAACAAAACACAATAAAAAAGAAATATGAAAATATCCAAATGTTCTTACAAAAGCTTTGCTATCATGAACACCAATGATCCATATGTGTTGATTTAAAAATGGTGAACTTCCTACTTAGACAGCAAAGTGGATACACAAAGTACCCATGTTTCATCTGCTATAGTAGAGCAAAACTGGGTCAATGGAAAAAAGTGACATGGCCTCCAAGGGAAACATGAAAAAAGGTGCAGCGAACATCATTAAATGGTTGACAAAGAACATTCTCCCTCCACTACACATAAAGTTGGGATTCATGAAGCAATTTGTTAGAGCTCTGAACAAGGACAGTGATTGCTTCAAATACATTTGTAAATTCTTCCCTGGATTGAGTACTGAAAAAATAAAAGCAGGAATCTTTGATGGACCCCAGATTCAGAAACTGAAAAAGGATTAAAATTTCACAAGTTACATGACTGATACTGAAGCTTCTGCTTGGCACAGCTATGTCATGGTTGTCAAGAACTTCTTGGGTAACCATAAAGCACAAAATTATGAAGAACTGGTACAAAACTTTTTGGGTGCTATATGAGCATAAAGGTACACTATCTCTATAGCCATTTGCAAAATTTCCAGAAAACCTTGGTGATTTCAGTGAGGAACAAGGGGAGATGTTCCATCAAGATATAAAAGTGATAGAAGAAAGGTATCAGGGCAGATGGGATAGACACATGATGGCAGACTACTGCTGGAACCTTCAACGTGATTGTCCTGATCATGAGCATAAAAGGAAATCATACAAACGGAGTTTTTGAATGACTTCTTTGTAATTAGTTCTGTAAATATACTGAATATGGAATATATTGAAATTAAATATTTCAAAAATTTAATTTTGTATACGTAGGTATATCTAGTTTAATTTTGCTTAGTTTTCATGTTTCATTTTTTTTTTTACCTCTTTTTTGCCTCTTCCACTCTCCCTGTAGTATAGGAACTAAAATAAGCTTATATCAGGGTAATTGTAGGTACTTATATTGCTTTCATTTAGAGTTCAGCTTCAACATTGATTTGTATGTGAAAGTGCAGATAAGCTAGTGCTATATCTGATTTATTCCGAACCTGGGACTGACAAAACAGACATCCATGGAAATTTAGATTTATGAAAATTGTTTTTGTCTTTTTTCTACCCAGAATCATTCTGTCAAGCACCATTTCTAACTATATGACAGCTACTGCATTCACTATTTACTGCCACAGCACATCACAGATGTCAAGTTAAAAGAATAGTTTACAAGGTGATAAGGCAGTGTGTGCCAAGCAGGCCATATATTGGGCTGTCTGCATTTAAGAGGCATGGATGGTGTCATATGGAGGGTGCTTAGCCCTTGCAGCAAGCACATAGAGAATTTTGTTATCAACCCCTTTATTGTATTCCAAAACAAAATAGCTCTTTTCATAAATCAATACAACACAAAAAAAGGCAATTAACATCAGTTTAAGAAGGTGAGTGCAGAGTCCTCTGAATAACCAGTACAGTCCTCTGTAGTACAGTCCCTAGGGAGAATTCCACAGTCTACAAATCAAGTAAACATCAGGAACACACCTGTGCTACATTTAGCTGACCTTCAGTTTGCTGTAGAAAATCCAGGGGTGTACCCAAGGTGGAATGGGAAGGCCCACCCAGTACCTTCCTTCCCATTCCAGACTCCATGGCCCTGAAAATAAATAAAAAAAAAAGAGTTGCTCTAGCTGCTTCAAGACTGTGCAGTATCCATACATAATGAATAGGAACATACTCTGAGAATTACAGCCAACATATGGATCAACAGAAGTGGTATTGTGTAGCATCCACAGATAGTGAACAAAGCCAGGAATTGAGAATACCACCTAATGTGTGGATTAATACGCACAGTATTGTGTAGCATATACAGTTAGGTCCATAAATATTTGAACAGAGACAACATTTTTCTTATTTTGGTTCTGTACATTACCACAATTAATTTTAAATGAAACAACTCAGTTGTACTGCAGACTTTCAGCTTTAAATCAGGGGGTTGAACAAAAAGATTGCATAAAAATGTGAGGAACGAAAGCCTTTTTTTTACACAATCATTTAATTTCAGGGGCTCAAAAGTATTTAGACAATTGACTCAAAGGCTTTTTCATGGGCTGGTGTGGGCAATTCCTCTGTTATGTCATTATCAATTAAGCAGATAAAAGGCCTGGAGTTGATTTGAGGGGGGTTGCTTGTATGTGGAAGATTTTGCTGTGAGCAGACAACATGCGGTGAAAGGAGCTCTCCATGCAGGTGAAACAAACCATCCTTAGGCTGCAAAAACAGAAAAAACCCATCCGAGAAATAGTTACAATATTAGGAGTGGCAAAATCTACAGTTTGGTACATCATGGGAAAGAAACAAAGCACTGGTGAACTCAGCAAGGCCAATAGACCTGGACGTCCACGGAAGACAACAGTGGAGGATGATCGCAGAATCATTTACATGGTGAAGCGAAACCCCTTCACAACAGCCAACCAAGTGATCAACACTCTCCAGGAAGTAGGTGTATCGATATCCAAGTCTACCATAAAGAGAAGACTGTATGAAAGTAAATACAGAGGGTGCACTGCAAGGTGCAAGTCACTCATAAGCCTCAAGTATAGAAAGGCTAGATTGGACTTTGCTCAAAAACACCTAAAAAAGCCAGCACGGTTCTGGAAAAACATTCCTTGGACAGATGAAACCAAGATCAACCTTTACCAAAATGACCGCAAGAAAAAAGTTTGGAGAAGACGTGGAACAGCTCATGATCCAAAGCATAGCACATCATCTGTAAAACATGGGGGAGGCAGTGTGATGGCTTGGGTGTGCATGGCTGCCAGTGGCACTGGGACACTAGTGTTTATCCATGATGTGACACAGGACAGAAGCAGCCAAATGAATTCTGAGGTGTTCAGAGACATACTGTCTGCTCAAATCCAGCTAAATGCAGTCACATTGATTGGCAGGCATTTTATATTACAGATGGACAATGACCCAAAACATACAGCCAAAGCAACCCAGGAGTTTATTAAAGCAAAGAAGTGAAATATCCTTGAATTGCCAAGTCAGTCATCTGATCTGAACCCAACTGAGCATGCATTTCACTTGTTGAAGACTAAACTTCGGACAGAAAGGCCAACAAACAAATAGCAACTGAAAGCCCCTGCAGTAAAGGCAGCTTTTTAATGTGTCCAAATATATTTGAGCCCCTGAAATGAAGTGATTGTGGTAAAGAAGGCTTTAGTTCCTCACATTTTTATGCAATCTTTTTGTTCAACCCACTGAATTAAAGCTGAAAGTCTGCAGTACAACTGCATCTGAGTTGTTTCATTTAAAATTAATTGTGGTAATGTACAGAACCAAAGTAGGGAAAAAGTTGTCTCTGTCCAAATATTTATGGAACTAACTGTATCTAGAATATACATAATAAATAGAATGTCACCCAAAATACATACCAAGAAAAAATTGGACTTTGCAGCATGCACACATACAGACTAAGAACAAATACAAAACACTGCAACTATCACTAAAGAATGGTTCATTGACAAAAGTCCATGCTGAGTGACCTAATAGTTCTTCTGTGTGTCAAAAAAATCACACTTTTGTGGCTGCTGGAGTACTTACCCATATTACCTTGAATAAAGGATTTTTTTTTTTTTACCCCCAAAATCACAATGTATTTAAATCACTGAGTTGGTGGGATTGGTATACATTCTACTTAGTTGTAGTGTACTCTCACCACTGCCATCGTTATGAATGACATATTCAATCTAATTGTGGAGTAAACTTCAGCTGTAAATTAACTACAGGTAAGCAAACATTTATTTGGCTAGGCTAATACTTACAAATAAGGCCAGTTACTATAAACTACTGACATTACTGTGGCATCAGTGAATGCTAATTACCAGGTAAAATCTGTACAATGTCCTTAAATGATCAACAGGTACACTTTATAGGCCTGTTTGTCAATGCTTCCAATATTCACACATTTTGTAACTGAATCCTTTGTGAATATCTTGGTGAAAACATCCTTAAATGCATCTGTAATAGTGTATTCTGCTGCTCAGTACAGCAGGGATATACAAATATTAGAGTGAAGGATCCAGTAAATAAGACATATTTTATATTCTTCCAGCCTGGGAATTGAACAGCTTTTTGAGTATGGTTTTCAGAAAAAAAGATGTAATTAGGTTGGGAGATTAGGGATGTTAACATGTGTCTGGGGACTGCTAGTACTGTTCCAAATAAACAGTGACATGCGAATCTTGCAAACGGCAGTGCACAATCCTGTTTATGCATTAGATTTAGAAAACCTCATGCATGTTTGGTATTCATCTGGAAACAAAGCCTGGTATAAACAATAGATGTACACTAATTTGATTCAAAAAACAAAAGCACCCTATGGAAAAGAATGTTCTAATAGATAGCGCTACTATGCAGCATAACACATTGAAAATGTATGTGTGTAATAACAAATGCATTTAAATCATTTTTAACCACCTAAAGAACCTATAGGCAGGCCACAAGTAAAAACTTGGTGTCCAAAGATTGGATCCTGCATGGACACTGTAATGTATAAATATCAATGTTTATGAGATTTATTAAAATTAGAATTGTATAAAATCAGCCAAATATTCAAAGAATACTATAGGAACAATAATGCATAATTTAGTATATATATTAATTGAAAGCAGTTTAAGAATATAATCTGGTTTGGGATTAGCATTTGTAATTCCCTGTACTGCAGAGCACAGAGAGAAGGAGGGAGTAGCAGCACAAAGAACCAATTAGGTGTGCCTCTGCAAAGAACATGCTTATAAGAGGAGAGAACAAGAACAACAAATAAGCTCATCAGTGTGCTCATTCCCTTTTGTTCTATTTTTTTCTACAGATCAAATTAGAATATCGAATTAAGGAATTTTTTTTATATTTTTATTGTTTACTATGGTATACTCCTTCCTTGATTAGCCACCTTTTACAACCATAGTTATAAAGGATAGATTCTGTTTATAACATCACGTTTTTAAATAGAAAAAATCGTGCCAAAATTTTTTTAAATGTACCAAAACTATGGTTTTTAAAACTACATTAATTAATTACACAATTAAAGACTAAATTTTTTTTTTAGCAGAGGCCCTGATTTTTCTGCATGAATCGTTTTATAAATCTCATTAATAAAACCTACAATATCCATTTACTTGTAGGTGTGGAAAAAGTATAATTGAGATCATTAAAATTTATATGCTTTTAAACTGTTGTGATGGACAGATTGTCAAGATTTTGTTTGAAATTCCTTCATTCCTAGACTATAGAGACTGGGAAAACAGGAAGAAGAAAATATCTTTTTACAAACTATGACTGGTAACTATGTGCAGCTCAGGGCGGCTGAAGTTAGAATTGCATCCCAAATAATGACTGGCTGACTCGATTGACCTCTGTTGCCTTCTAAGATGGAGCAACTACTGTCTGTGAGTTACAGGTTGTTATTATCTACCTCTGAATCTGCAGTGCCATCAGAGGCTGAATGACTGCAGAGCAGTGAGATAAAAAAAAAGACATTCCCAAATGTCTCCACTGAAATCTGTCAGGTATGAGGAAGCACAGTCTTCATGTTCATTATATAGGTTTTTATAACTGCCTAGCTGTAAGGTGGACATGGTTTCATGCATAGGTTAGTTTTTGCTTGTTGCTCAACGCATTATCCTAGATGCATAGGAACTGAGGTCACAGAAGTTACAATTTCAAACAGACTCATGATCCAGAGGGTCAATACGGTTTGTCCCTCCTTTTGCCAGTGTATGCCTCTGTGCAGGGCCCCAGAGGCTGTTGTGGCCACCAGGCATAGACACTGTCAGATGTTCTGCAACTAACTAGTTCCCTGGCCTGCATCATCTTGCCTTTTTGCAATTTATTGGCCTGAATGCAAGGGGGAGAATGCAGTGGGGAGAGCCAAAAGTCCAGAAATTACATGCAGGCTGCCAAAAATATAGGGAGCCACATATTACAAATGCAAGGGGGACACTAATCACAAATGTTGTAGAGACTGACCCCTAATTATTGCATGGGGGATAATAATAGAGCACATTTTAAATTGGGAGGGGTCAGTGCCCATAAATATGAAATTAAAAAATTGTGCGCCAACCAAGCCACCATATTTTTGAAATGGGAACAATCTAAAATATGCAAATCTGTGCAATTAAATGTCAGAAGAAATTAACTATTATGTTAAGAGCAGAAATATCTCCCACACGCTTTTCTCAACCTGTGTGCTCTTTACATGCAAGAAGGCACCAGTACCTGACAGTGCCAATGTGTAATGTGTTCTCATCTAACAGGATGAGTATAGAAAAGACAGCTTTGTTTAGACAAGGGGCAGTCTCGCTTAGCATATGGATATGAGGACAGGATATGGAGAAATGCCAA
Source organism: Pyxicephalus adspersus (assembly GCF_032062135.1). Taxonomy (NCBI): domain Eukaryota; kingdom Metazoa; phylum Chordata; class Amphibia; order Anura; family Pyxicephalidae; genus Pyxicephalus; species Pyxicephalus adspersus. The sequence continues at coordinate 48,080,505 of NC_092858.1, read as the reverse complement.
TGGGTGTGCTCACAATAGGGTCTCATTAACAAATCATACTTATTTATCTAAGTTCAGAACTGGGGACATCCGGGGACCAGGGAGTCCCCCATCGAGAAACTAAAAGTGCCACAAAGGCTTTATACAATAATAGAAAATACGAGGAAACCTTGTAAAAAATGTTACTAACCACATTCAACACATAAATAAGTATAATGACATCCTGCATAAGCACTTCAATTGGATGACTGTACATGTGTTTCTGTCTTCATCCATCCATTTTTAACAGCAGACATTGTAGTAGAATAGAATCCTTGATCTTTCTAACTAACATTTCCATCACCAAACTACAAGCCAGAACCAGGATTCCACAGTATGTCTACAAAAGAATGATCAGGATTAGGGTAGAAACATAAATTTGGTCACATTAGTACTGCAAGATACTAGCACTGGGTATTCTGACAATCATACCCCTCTCCAACTCTGAGCACCAGTGTTACACCCTCTTGCATTAGTGTTACCCCTCACTGAGCACCAATGTTACCCCTCACTGAGTGACAGTGACAGAAGTTACCTTCAACTGAATGCAATTTTCTTCTTTTCTTTCTCCCTTTAATCCCAATCTTCTGGACCTTCATTCTGCCACTGAACACAAATGCCAGGACATTTTTCCTTTTATAGGCAATGACCCAAGGAATTTTTACTTTATTATAAGCTACTGATGCCAGGACAATTTTTACCCCTACTGACAATTGAAACTGGACTATTTTTCTCCCCTTGATGCCCAGGCATTTTCCTTGCCCTACACTACTGCAGGTGAGAGGTTCCTACTGATGCAGGGGCATGTTTTCTTTTCACAGACCAGCAATATACGCATGCACAGTGTGATTGGCAAGTTTTTTTTCCAACCTACATCACTGGATCTCGCGCCTGGGTTGGGTGACGTTGGAAGAAGAACCAGAAAAAAGAGGAGAAGATTGCGCCGCCCGGGGTGCTGGCTCAGTCCCGGATACCGGGACGAGGCGGGACCTCATGGACTGATCGACTGCGCTGCGGGATTCATTGTAAGTGTATTTTTTTTGTTTTAGGCTTTTTTTAGTTTAGTTCCTCTTTAAGTCTTGATCGCCACAGCAAACAAATCTTAAAGGGACTGTGCTGCACCTTTTTTTAAAAAAAATAAAAGGGTGCAGCACTGTCCTTTTAGGACATGTTTGCGCCTAAAAAAAAAAAAACCTTTTTGTGTATTACTGTGTAGGTTGTCTCAGACGATGCCCCTCTGATCTATAACCATATACAGGCATGCCCACATTTTGTTTTATATGTCTTCTCCATGCCAAGCTCATGCAGCATGACTGGGGGTGTACATATGTACCATGGTGATAGGTCACCAAATAGGGTTGTTGTGGCTATAAGGTAACTTATATTACTTCATGTCAGAGCTTGTTGGGTGTAAAGCAGCAATGTCTTCTATAAAGTAGTATTTGAAAACAAAGACAATAACAACTCAGTGATATTATTATATTTCTTTATTTATATCTATATTTCTTCCTTCACTCCATGTCCCTGCCCTCTATAGAGCAGTCTGTGCAGGACCTGTTCTCTTGATGGGGCGGGGCTATGGAGTGACGCTGCATTACGCAACACTTCCGGGTGTGTGCCGAGTGAAGCGACATTGGCTAAGTTTGACCTCACCGAGCACCGTACTAGTGTCATGGCAGCTTACATCAGTGGCATGGAGTCTTCAGAATCGCTGCGCTACCCCGAGTACAAGGGAGAAAGCAGAGGGACCCCAGGGGCGGACATTGACCGCAGAATGGTGAGTGTAGCCTTTGCTGTGTACATGCTGCCATTTGTACAGGTGTCAGTGACACAACACTTTAGGGGCGCTGGGCTGTCATGTCATTCAGGTGACCCGAATTTATTACACAGGGATTACAAGGCTCAACACTGTATTAGGGTATTCACCCGAATCAATCCATCATTGTACATGTCTGTATGCAGTGACCTCGCTGCTCCAGTGATTGCAGTGCTGTTACATAAGCTGTGTGCTGTGCAATGTCACCCTGGTGTATTGTGTGCTGGGTGTAGTGTTTGTGGAATAGAAATATCACACAGCTTTTATGTTTTCTGATTTCTCTTTAGCATTGAATTATTTTCTACTTTTTAAAATGTTACAACATATACAATGCTGCCATACATTTCCGTGTATAGTAACCGTCGTGTGTGTGGTTCTACCAATCTTGTGTCATCTGACTCCGGTCACAACACAATGCCACCACACAAAGGCTGCGTACACACTGCAATAATTGTTACTGGAGAGGATCATTCATGATTCTTTCTAACCACAAAAGACTGAACGATATATAAACGAGCGCTGTACATACAGCACCATTCTGCTCTATGGAAAGGGGAGAATGACGGATCGGCAGCCCGCTGTGCTCATTCCCCTTCACTTCCATTACGATTGTTCATCGCCCATGGATCTGATGGATGACGAGCACTGTACACACACAGGTTTTTTCGTCCCATAACAGCCCTGAGGTGTGTGTACATAGCCAATCCATACACACATACAGTTCACATGTCAGGGGCACTTTAATAAAAGACAAGCAAACACATCACATACCCTGTTTCCCCGATGATAAGGCACTGTCTTATATTTTTTGAAATGTCAAATTATGCCCTAGGTCTTATTTTTCCATGAAGAAGACTACAGTACACATTTATTGTTGAAAATCACTCATCACTCATGTGCCATTCATTGTCCCATCTGATCACAGATTGGCAGTGGAAAGGGCTATTCATCACACTAATATAGCCTTTCCCAAATATTTAAATCTACAAGAGAGACACACTCAGCACACACGTGGAGATGAACTTCTGCTTCCTGCACACACAAAGCTTATGACAGAATGCTGGTCCTCTGACACAATTTATTACAGTTTTACAGCCATTATCACAGCAGTGTGACCACTCTTATACTAAACTGTAAGGCTTGCAGCAGACTGGTCACAAGACACGCTCAGACTCCAACAATTACTAGTATTCCTCTCACCCTCTCCATTTCCAAAAAAAAGTATTAAAGTTCAGAAACTTTTTCAAGACCCCTCATAATAACATGTGAGGATGCTGAGAGTAGCATTAATAGGGATAAGCTTTTTAAAGCAGAACCTGTGTTTTCTCACAAGACCCTGCCATCTTCCTTTGTCCAGAAATGATCTTCAGCCATTTTGGTTGGTTGGTTGGTTGTGCTAGTGAGACATAAAGCAGGAGTTCATCAATCTCCAGCACATGCAAGGGAAGCCAGGATTACTGGGTTTCCCCAGCAACCAAACCTGGCACAACTAAGCTTATTCTCCTTTTCCCACATATAAGATGAGTTATTGCAGAAGGGACATCGCCTGTCCCTTTTTGCAATAACCAGTTGCCTGACCCTTTATTTTGTAAAGTGGGACTTTAAGGTGTATCAGCGGCGTTAGCCGAATCATCTATTAAGCCAGGGGTGGGCAAACTTTTTCAGTCAGGAGCCACAATATAAAATTTGAAAGAGGGGCCAGGCCGATGGGAGAGTGGGCAGGGTTATGCCATCATGATGGCATAACCCTGCCCACTCTCCCATCGCATATCTGAGCCAGTGGTGAAAGTTAGTGGGTTATGTTCAGTGACAGCCCGCCCAGTTTCCCATCTTAGCCTGTGATGGGAGAGTGGGCGGGTTGTGTGCAGGGACACAGCCTGCCCACCTCCACGAGCCGGGACGTGTTCCGCTGCTCTGACTGACTGGCACCCCGCTGCGCTCTCTCCCCTTTATTTGCATTATAACAAGTGCTGTACACAGGCAAGATTCAGATGAGCACCACTGCACATGTGTACCTAGCCTTACTTCATCCCTATTCCCTTGCTCTATTTATGTCAGAAAAAAAACCCAGGAATCACACTTCTTACCGCTTGATAGGAAAAGTTATCTTTTTAAAAGAGATAAACCTAAAAAATTGCTGTTTTTTGCTCTTATTAGTAATTATCAGTGCATGAATTATTATAGAAACATATAAACTATAACACTGTTAAATTGTTTATTTTTAAATTTATTAGAGTCAGGGGCCAAATAATAAAATTTGAAATAGGGGCCTGGCCGATGGGAGAGTGGGCGGGGAGAGGGAACTCTATGGCTGGGTACCCAGCAGGTCCACTTAATAGCCAGAGTCTCCAGACCAGAATCGGAGAGTTCCCCGATAGGGCCATTGCACAACCTGTGTTTGCACACAGGTCTTAGGCTTTGTTGTTGGAAAGGATGTACAGTCAGCACCTTCTGCTCCCTCCCCTTTACTTGCATTATAACAAGTGCTGTACACACGCAAGATTTGGATGAGAACCACTGCACTTGTGTACCTGGCCTTACTTCATCCCTATTCTGTTGCCCTATTTATGTCAGAAAAATAATCGTTATTGGAGAAGATCATTCACGATTCTTTCCAACGACAAAAGACTGAACAATGTGTTAACCAGCGCTGTACACACCTGTACACAACCTGCTCACCTCCACGAGCCATGACGTGTTCCGCGGCTCTGGCCAGTGCCCCCCCTCCCTTAACTGGGTCCTTCTCCTAACCCTGCTCATGGTGTCACTGGCCAGAGCCGCGGAACACCCAAGGGGCCAGAGAAACCACTGTATTTGGCTGTAGTTTGCCCATGCCTGTATTAAAGGTATGGAATACAAATAGAGGTGTAGCTCTAAATCACAACCTACTTGTACCAAGTCTCAATCTATACCCAAACCCCCCTATGTAGCATTATTGATCCCTGTTGTGGATGTTAATGATCTTTTCTTATCTTCATGTTGGATGCTGTGAGAAGTTATTGGCCTAACCAAGAGATGTTTAACAAGGTGCTACTCATTAATGTTCTGTATTTGCATTGAAAGTATTGTACTGTAAGCCTTAAAAATTATGCCTGCCCAGGGACAAAGGCACCTAACAGAGGCTTTATGTACAGATATTTAGTAATTTAGATACATTTAGAGCACCAAGTTCCCATCAGGTTATACCAGGTAGCCTAATTTAATCTGTCTCTGGGAGAATTACTCCTTGATGCTGCTCGGAACTGGTAAAAATTATATCAATAAATGTGTATACTAAATACTATCATTAAATATATCATCCATGTATAGATGTTTATATATTGTGTCCTTTAATATTGATTGTAGTGTTTGACTCCCTAAAAAGTTTTGTATATGCCCACCCTTTTCATCTTTTCACTGAATCATAATGGTCGATGGTCCACACACAGATCCCTAACTTTTCTACATAGTTATGTGTTGGCGTCTGCATTTTTCCTTTTTTTATAGTTCTTATCTCACTTCATTTATTGTTTTAGCACTATTTTAAGGGTTCCCCCATGTTTCAAATATTGAGAATAGCTGTTTTCGGATTACTTGAAGAGACAGAAGTGATTGAGACAACCTAAATGCACAGATGAAATGTGGTTCGTTCTCCTAAACCTACCTTCTGGTTTCCTTAGAAAGTTCTGCAAGTGTACCAAGAAGAACTGATGCTGTTTTGAAGGAAAAGGGTGGACACATACCATGATTTACAGTTTTTTACTCTTTGCATTTTTTTTGTTTTATTATTAGAGTATTGTAAATACAAAATGTTTCAACCCTCAAGTATTTAAAAAAAAATAGTTCTTTCTCTGCCTCTCCTGTACATGAGTTTAATGGAAAACAAATAGACATTTTAAAAATCTTTCTTTTAAATTGTAAGGCTATGTTTTGCTTCAGATTTTAGGGCATAGCCTTGAAATTTGCAGAATCTTAAACAAAGATGACATTTTTGTGGCAGTGTTCTGAAGGTCATTTCTGTCAATAAAATCTGTCATGCTGCTGCAGACTAGGTAACTTGCTACAACTGCAATCAGTACAATTCTACTGTTTATTGGAAGAAATGAAACTGTGAATTCCGGTATATTGACTTGAGCTGCAGCACCCATATACCCTTCTCTGGCCAGAGTAAATTTTGCATCTCTGCTTTGCACTCATTAATTCAGCTATTTCTATTCACTTTTAATGTATCATTTTTTCAGATTAAAAAAGGCTTACCCGTTGTTTTCTATGCAATCTACAGTTAACAACAAAAAAACTTTTGTTTTCTAGTTTAGGAAGTGATGATTTTAAAACTGTAGAAAAGGTTGGACAGCACACAATGTAGTATTCCTCTAAAGCGAGCCTGACAGGAAAAATGCAGTCTGTTGCCTGCAAGAGTATCCATCTAGAGGTAAGGTCACAATTAGGCTGTACAACTGGAATGCAGAATCATTGCAATGACAAAATAAGGTTGGTAGCCTATAGCAGTTGGTGTGCACTGTGTATAAATGGTACATGCTGCACAGGCAAGCACTCCCAACACATTGGGTCTGATTTATAAAAGCTCTCAAAGGCTGGAGAGGACACACTTTCATCAGTAAAGCTGAGTGATCCAGCACACCTGGATTGGATCTGGTCCAGGATTCAAAACATTTGCTAGCAAATGACTTTGAAGAAATTTATTCCAGCTTTACTGATGAAAATGTATCCTCTCCAGCCTTGGAGAGCTTTATTAAATCAGGTCCATTATATCACTACATAGCACATGACAGTGCACATAACAGCCCTTGGACATCACATGTCAATGCTCCGCAATAATATGTTAATAATATATAATATGTACATGCTGCATTTACATGCAATTCATTCCTACATATGACAACATGTTAAGGAAAGACAAAGTGTTTTACCCATAAAGAATAAAATATTATTATAGAATATTTAATAAAATATTAATAAAAGCATCAGATAAAACATGCTTGTGAAAGAATTTCATGACCTGAGGTTTTAGTTGCGTTTAAATCTACTTTAAATTAACCCTAACTCTAATCTTGTCCTTCCACCTAGACTCAACCAATCTCTTAACCAATTTACTGTCACAGACATGGGGGGGGGATGCAGCGGAGCAGAACTATTTGCAGCAGTCCTGACTAATCTCCCTTATGGCAAATAGCTACTAGTCATATTGCATATCTTCACCATGTCTCTCTGCAACCTGTGTCCTTCCTGTTCTTCCCTGCTGTCACTTGCTGGCAATTTTAAATATAACAGCAATCGACATTTCTGCCGTCAAAAACATGGTTGCAACTTGTGTAGAACGAATCAATATTTGCCGACACAGAGTTTCCTTTAGATTCTATTTAGATCCAATCCTTTTTATCAGATTGGCAGTGAATGATCCCTTGCATACAACGCCTCACTCTTTACAAACAATACTGTTTAGATGCAAGATAGAGGGGTACCAAGTAATATTGTTACTTTTGTATATCCCTTTTTTAATTCAGCTGCAAATAAAAGTTCATCACTTTTAAACTTTAGATGTCAATTGAAACAACTTTTAATATAGTTTGTTCTTATTAAACCCCTTATTACCTTCTACCTCTTCCTTATTACCTTCTACCTAATTCAGTCCTGTTTGACTTCTCCTCCCCTTTAGCAGTTTCTTTTCCCTTCCACCTTTTTTTATTCCGTTAATTTTGAATGTTTTTTTTTTGGTTCCTTCATTTTGTTTGTGTCACAAAAGCGAACCTTTTTTATCGAACACAGTGCTGCTTGTTTCTATATGCATTGTTGTGTGCTTTTAGTGCATTAGAATGTTGTTTAAAATAAGTGTCACTGTAACTTGCTAAATTGCATTGTGCATGACTACAATAGTTGTAAAGACTGCATAAAGGTTTTACTTTGCATTATCTAGAAAAGTCAGCAGGAAGCTGATCACTGTTATAATAAAGCCTTCACCCTGCGGAAAGCCCAAACAAGCCTGCATCTCCTTTTGGTAATAACTTCATACACATGACTAACACTATTTTAAAGAGGAACTAAACTAAATACTGCCAAAAAACAAAAAATATTCTTACCTTCAATCTCGCAGGGCAGTCAGATCCATTCGGGGGTGTCTTGCATCTGGTCCCACGTCACCCCAGAGCCGATGCTCCGGATGCCGCCATCTTCTTTTCTTCCACGTTCTTCATCCTACGTCACCCGACTAAGGCGCAAAATCATGTGATGTAGAATGAAAAAAAAAAATTTCCCCCCACGAAAAGGCTCCTTCTGCGCATGCGCAGATGCGTGATGTAGGTATGCAGGTAGCCTTTGCGCTCCCATTCATTGGGAATTGGGGGACGGTGCTGCACCCCCCCCCCCCTTTTTTTTTTTTTTGAAAAGAGTGTTTTGAAAAGAGCACCTAAAAAAAAAAACAGTGTATGTAAAGTGAAAATTCTTAGGTTTAGGTACGCTTTACCTTCACCTACTTCTTTTCATTAGAATAAACACTACAGCTGTCCACATGACTAAGATTATAGTGCTGCCAAAACACCATCCATAGTGGGGCACCGGTACCGGTATTTCCATTATCTGGTAATTTTCTCTGACTCAAATACTTTTTATGTCTTCGTAAATAATAATGCTTCCTTAGAAGAATCAGGAGCAGCTGGAAGAAGGTACTGTTGTAGTCATAATTTACAAATCCTGTAAGATGTCTTTAATTTTTTAAAGAAAACTTGAGTAATTAGGCAATGTTTTATCAACTTCTAATGGGCATCACAGAAAAGCACAGCCACTAAACAGAACATGGCAATAAGGTAAAAAAATAAAACGGTCCCAGTTTAAAAGTTTGCATACCCCTAATTTCATAATGCTACATGTTGCATTCAGTGATGGCATGCAGTCTTTTTTGATAGCTATGGATCAGTTGTTTAGAGCTGCCCTTTCTTCTTTGCGAGTACCCTCTGGGTCCCATAAATTGTTGTTGTCCTAAAATGTGCATTAGAGATTTCCCCAAAGTCTTTCCAAGATATTGAAGTCAGGAGACTGTGATGGCCGCTCTTCTGTAACCTCTAACAGTTGGTCCTGACCTGTTTCATTGTTATGATCATTGTTATGTTGGAAGATCCATGTGCATCCCATAGGAAGCTTTCAGACTGATTGTCCCCCACTATTTTCTGGTAACATTCTGCATTCATGTTGCTGTCAGTTTTCACAAGGGTTATGTGCTGCTTTAGCTCACACAGCCCTAGTGCCTCAGTGATCCACCTTCATGCTTCACAGTAGGGATGGTGTATTTTTCGTCACCTTTTCTGGCAAGTCCATTGGCAGTTTTGCTTTTACTGTGTCTCAGTATCCAGCAAAATCATTGTATCCCTGAATGAACTTCGGGGTACTATGTAGACACAGTCCTTAATTATAATCAAAGAGGTTACAGGCCTGGATACAGACACTATAATGAAATCTGTGTGTATATTATCAGCTCCAGCGTCTAAGGTTATGTAAACTTTTGATCAGGCCTGTTAGGCTGATTTTAAGTTACTGTTATGATTTAATAAGGGCACACACAATCATGCTATAAAAATTTGCTTTGACTGAGCACACTTCCTAAAAGTTTTCTGCATGATCGGTCATATTTTCCACACAGTGGCTACAAATTAATGCCAGGGTATGTAAACTTTTTTAGCTTATCTGTAGCTTGAATTAATTTTAATAATTGCAGTTGTGTGTATTCAGAGTTATTTAAATTCATGGGCAGCTAATGGAAGGGTTAGGATAGGTTGCATGTATGAGGGTCAGTTGATAAACGTGCCATCCTTGTTCTTTTGAATATGAAAGTATGCCAAACCTCCAATGTGTCTGTCAAAAGGATTTTCTAAAGAATTACTTTGGAGCTGCTATAGACTAACCAACCCAATGGTGCAGATCAAATGAGGAAACAGAACAAGTTTGTTGATATTTAGAAAGCATTTATTGAATTTTACATTTTGACAAATTTTTAGTTAAGTGCAGCACGTCTGCATTCGGGTAAATATGAAGTAAGCCATTGTGTTTGTGCCAGCAACTTTGCTTCCCAGAATTATTACTACTATCATGCAATGTTTTATTTATGTTTTTCTGTTCTGCAGGTAGTGCCATCATTTTTTTCTTTCTTTCTTTTTTTTTTTTTTTTTTTTTTGGCAATGACTTCGATGAGTCAGCATTTCTAGTTTTCAGTACATTGGAATAAAATCAAAGTGCTTTGCTCACTGAATTTGAAATAAACTGTAGAAGTCATAAAAAACAAGGATGGCACATAAAAAAGTAGAATAGATGCCTCAGCAGAATGCAGGAATGTCAATGCTTGAGAATAGGATGTGAATCATTTCTGCTCAGTAGAGACATTCTTCAAGATTTTCAGTACTTCGAGCTGGGGATAAAGCAGATGGCTTCCCTCCTGCTTTGAAGTTTCACTTACTGCTAATGTGTGGCACATGTAAATAATACTCTGCATGAAAGGTCTGTGGGCCATAGTAAAGGAAGTACTATGACAGCCTGTCTTGCTTTGACACATAGCTTTGCTGAAAATAGTATCTCTGTAATGAAGCTCCAATCCTTTCATCTGTGTATTTACCATTTTACTTCATGTAACACCGCAAAGAGCTGTCATTACTTATAGTAGACAATGTTGGTGAAATGCGGCTGTGCACATAAACAAGCAACCTAAATAAGAATACATTTTTATGCTTGTCTGTACTAGATCAAGAGTGATGTGCAAATTAAAACCCATTACCTTTTTTCCCAGTTTTAGATGGCTTTGGCTTATTTAAATATCATTTTCAGGCAACAAATCAAAGCAATCAGTGGGCTTAAGCAAAACATACCTACAAAACATGTTTACTCAGTATAACCTTAATGAGTGTCATGCAACCAATCGTGACAGTATTCATGGTGTACCTTACATGACCACTGAGAATGTACTTCCTAAATGTTGGCTTGTGTAACTTTCTCTTTCTGTGTCCTTTTAATATCAGTTTTATCTGTATTTCTAAATATGGTTTGTTACTGAGAAATTTCTTAGTGCTGTGTTTTTTAAAATATGGCAATCTATACACTGTGCTAGTTCTTGGTGTGGGGCAAAATTGACATGAATTCATTTGTAGAGAATGACAGACAAAAATGAAAAACTTAACAGGATATTTAATCTTGGCTTTGCACTTCTTAGCATGAAATCAAATGTCCGTACTATTAAATGAGATTGCAGAATGTCCAACATTGAAGATGTAGGGAGCTGAAAATGAAGTTTGCTCTGATATGTGTAACAAACACAGTAAAATCTACTGTAAAAAAATAATTAAAAGAAAAACCCCGTACATTTTGCCTTTTCACAAGTTTTATGCCTCATGCAGTTATACAGTATTTTAGGTACTATAAATGTGTATATATATATATATATATATATATATACACATATATACACAGTGCTTGAAAAAATTAAAAGAACACTCAATCAACACAGTATAACACTAAAGCTACGTACACACTTCCAATTATTATCGTTGGTAAACGAACGATGAACGATCCTGCACGATATCTGCGAACGATCGTATAGCACCGATCCTGTACATACAGATAACGACACGATCGTTCGCAGATATTGTACACACGATAGATGCGATCGTTTGAACGATACAGGAAGTGACGTGCACCACAGGAAGTGAGCGAACGTTCGTTCACCGCGCATGCTCAGACCATGGACGATCAATGAACGACCGTACACACGATAGATGGTCAACGATCGTCGTCCAATCCGATCCGCCGGTCCGGTCGTTCATTTCCAACGACTATCCTCGTTCGTCGGCTTCGTTGGTTACTTTTTTTACGAACGATTTTTGCCCAATCGATTGGATTTACCTTTTTGTCTGTTTTTTTAAGGTGACTCCTCTTCTTTACCTGTCCAGGAGACACAACAAAATGAAAAGAAAACCTCATTTAGAAAGTTGACACGTAGTAGGCTTTACCGCCTACTATCACTTCATGTCAAGATGAAATTGATCATCATGACAAATAGACAATTCGTCGTTCGTTCGTCGTTCTTTTCCAACGATAAAAATTGGAAGTGTGTACGCAGCTTAGTCTATTAAACTCCTAATAAGCCTGCTAAATTAAATGATCAATCTGCCCAGTGGAAATGTCATTGTTTCTTTTATTTTTTGCACTAAAGCAGGTGAAATGAATAAACAGGAGGGGCAACGGCGGGCCAACCCCCAAAGAAGCAATGGTTTTACCACAACTTTTTTCTCTCCTCATTCTACCTGACTGTAGAATTCCAACATGCCGCTAAGGTTGCACAAGTAGTCCAAATCCTCGGGGATGACACATTCATACATGTTGTTGCAAGAAGGTTTGCTGTGTCTTCTAGCAGCGTCTCAAGGGCATGAAAAAGATACAAGGTGACAGGTCTTTTCCCCAATAGCAAGGCCAATATCTGTGTGTTTGTGTGAGGATGAACAGTAGAAGCAGCGCATCAGACTTGTCAGGAGTTTTTTGATGCCCTCATGCCGGTCTGGAAGGAGATCCCTAGAAAACCACCCACAGTTTCATCAGAATCATGCCCAGCTGTTGTAGGGATTGATCTTTCTGTTTCAGTTTTTTACTTTGATTTTCAGTTTGAGTTGAATCCAGCCCTATTTGCTCAATTATTTTCTTTTCTATTAAATGTTTTATGCAAGTGTGTTGTCTGTAGATATTATATCAATAAAGATTTTCAACTTGAATCTTTGTCATCAGTATCTGATATGAAGTTTCATACTCTGTTTACTTATTTTTCTGATCAATTTTTTTTTTTATAAAATTATATTTCTTTAGCCTAGGTTGCTTCCGCTTTTACTTATGTTGACCATGAGCACTGTGGTGACCTTTTATATTGAAAGGTTGTTACAGGTGTATAGTTTATATATAAAATTTTATTTTTTTTATTTTTGTAGGGTGGAACATTGATTGCTGTGGGTCTTGGAGTAGCAGCTGCAGGTTTCGCAGGTACAGATAACATTTTGTTTTTGGCTCCCCTTTGATTCTAAAATTAAATCCACTTTAGTGGCTGATACATTTCTGAAAATGTCTTTTATTTAGAAATTTCAATGAAAGGAAAAGCCCATGTTCATTATAATATTATTTATTGTTGGGTATAATTGCTATTACCATCTTTACATACTGTTTGCTTGTATGCACTCTGGGCAGGGAGATTGCATTCAGTTGACCCAAGGTTATTAACATCAACTTATACTTGCAAAGTGAAACAAAAAATAATAGGATAGTTTTCCTACTAACAGATGTAATGCCTCTGAATATGGCTTGGGGATCCTGAGGCAACCAGAGCACTTGGGTATTGTCTCCCCCTCGCTTTTCGGACTACGGCATTATTTACTGCAATGGTGGGTGAGTGCCCATTTACTAACGCCAATGTAACTTTGTTTCTTCCCCTATAGGGAAAGGGGGTGAACGGGCACAATTTCTCCTGCAAGGATTGGGTTACACATTCTGGCTGGCTTTTTTATATCGCTTAGCTTCTTCCTTCAGATCCTGACTATGGCACACACTTCAGGCCCAGGCTAAATCGCAGGTTTATAACACTAATTCTATGCCCTTTTTAGAAACATTACTGAAACCCTCAGGCACATGGCAAATTTTCCTCAGAATTGTAGACTTGGATGGAAGCAGAGTGTGGGTGTAATTCAGGAGGACCAACGAAATAGGATATTTGAAAACTATACCTTCTATATCTGTCACCTGCTTCTAGGCCTACGCAATTGTTTATTCTTCATAGGACTAACTGTTTTCCCAAGTCTTTACATAAAAAAGATCCTCATAAATAAATAAATGTGAAAGAGAAAAGGGAGACCTGACACTTCTTCAGTGGGACACGTTCTTATTTATTGCTGATCTCTGTGAATTACTATTAACAGAAAAAAACACTTTTCTATATCCTCCATTGACGAACACAGAAATTTGATACCTTTAAAAGTTTTGCACCTCATAGTGATTTCTCAAGTAAAATGCCTCCTACTATGTCTGAGGAGGTTGGACATCTTTTTTCAGTGGTGCTTTATACTTTAGTGTTTTGCTTCACTCAAGCATGGGCCAAAATGAAAAATTTGGACTAAGTCGTGGGCCAACCTTGATATTTATTGAAGAAATATCTACCATTGAGGAAGGTGGTTAATGAATGTTAACCCCCTCCCCCCCCAGCGTACTAATTCTGTCTGTATTTCCATGCAAAAAGTGTTACATTTTTTTTGCATGGAAATTTATTTACATTGTAGGCGGGCCAACTTTAGTAGACATTTGGTATTTTCTTGCGGGCCAGAGTTTGACACCCCTGGCATAGAGGAAGCTCCATTTAATTGCTGCTCCTTGTTGAGCCACCAAGTACTTCAAGCAACAATCCTTTTCCTACAGCTTTACCACTTTGGCGATCAGATCCTGATCCACTACCAACTGTTTAAGGGGATTGTTACATGGGAGTTCCTTAGGCATTACTTTGTACCCTGAGCTTCATTTTCAGTATTGCTTTGCAGCTCCAACATATTTGGTCTTAGAAACATTGGATAGTTTTGCTGTCTTGAGTGGTCCCAAGTCAGGCTCTTCCTTTTGGTTCCACATTTGGGTTATACCATTTGGGTTACGTTGGGTTATATCATTAACCACCCAAAGTTGTTCTAAGTTACATGTTAATGTAACTTCAGGGTTTGTGATTGGTGTCCTGTTTCAAACCTAATTGGTGAGGAATGATTTTTACGATCTTTAGGTACCTTATTTCCCTTATGACTGCACTGGATTATATGGAGTTTTTGTTGTCCTTTAAACCTTGCTTTCAGTGTCTTTTCCGAGTTAGGAATATATTTTCCTCTCCTACATTGTTTCCTCCTTAAGACCCTTTGGCTTGTTTTCTTTTGGGTCCAGGGTACCTCTTAGTTTATGTTCTGCTAGGAATTTTCAGTACTTGTGCCTTTTTTTGGAAACTCTGCATACTATGAGTGGTTCTCTTTTAGTCCATTGGGTAGGAATACCCCCCCCCCCCCCCCGTTTCAGGGTTAGTATCTTCCTGACTCTGTAGTTTTTCATAGGATTACAGGTTGAGTCTTTGGGTTACTAACACTGTATGGTTTGTTCCTGGTTGTAGGCAGGCTTCATTTGCCAGATAATGCCAGTGGCGTATCATATACAGAACTTGCTATGCTCACCAATCGGTTGACTGATCTTGGTCTTCCCAAAGGTAGCAGAATCCTGTGTTCCTAAATGGATAATGAAGTAGTTTTTTCAATAAGTAATTGTCTCTAAGGGACGGGTCCTATCCCTCTTTCCAAAGGTGGCTGCATAATCCAAAAGTATCATATTCCCATGTCTCTCAATGGACTCAAATAATTTTGTGGTAACCTATTTATCTAATATTTGATGCCCTTTATGTGTAATAATGTCCACCTTGTGTTATAGCTCATAAAACCTCTTTACAAGTCCAATTACAAAGCCAGAATTACTTACAAAAAGTAGGATGGGATTGTTCTGTCTTATACTTCAGTGTCATAATGCCTTACAAGGTTTATATTCCATAATGTTTTCATAGGGAGAATTTTAAATTGAAAAATATAGTGTTAGTCCCTGTAGAAAGCTGAATTTTTATCCCTAGCTGATTCTCTTAAAATGCTATTAAAACACTCTGAACAAAACTAACCAAGACCATTATTCAAGAACAAGCAGCAATTACTTTACATTTGAGCTAACTAACTAGATTGCATTCCTATTACAAATGTCCCAGGGTTGGAGGTATACACATATCATATTATTAACAATTGGTTGTTCTGTTTGGTTTAAAACATTCAAATTCACACTACAAATTACTGCAGAGACCCATTAAAATATGTGGATTTTTCTAGGTCGTTTTGCATTCCAGCTGTGGAAACCGTTGAGTCAAGTTATCATAGAAAATGCAAAGAAAATCCCAACTCCGGTAAGTGTGAATTGACTTCTTTTCTAAGTAAGGCAGAGCAGTATGAGCCATCATAGTAATTCCCAGATTCAGTTTCTGGTCACGTCTTGAAGTGTGATATCGTTACATTGCTGTGATTTCTGCAATATGACTTGTTTTCTATTTCTGCAGAGTCTTTCTTATTATTACAAAGGCGGATTTGAGCAGAAAATGAGTAGGCGAGAAGCCAGTCTAATTTTAGGCATCAGGTGGGTGTCTTGTGTTTCCCTTGATGTGATAAGTGAACATACTAAATGTGTAATATGTAAGTGATGAAATGAACGAGGTGTCCACTAATTAAGCACTCTTTAAAATGATTTCTGCAGATCTTGTTTTCATCCAGGTAATTTGTATCTTGAAATGGGTGAAAGTACTCCCTTGATGTATATATCTTTATTGTAATTAACCGAGCTCTAGATTCTTCTTGTTTATTGTTTTGTAATTACCTAGCCTTATTGAACCAAAGCATGGTATTAGATGAATGTTTGAGAATTGCACATGGGAAACCACTGGGAAGTACCTGCACCTGTTTCTACTAATGGAAAGAAAGTAATGTGCAGCTGGAAACACCTTAAAGCTAGTTAAACATTCAATGCTTGTTAAATTGGTGCGCCAAATGTCCATTTGATTTTAGCTTACTGATTGTCCCTCTACCTGTCAATATAGCACTTCCAAATATGCAATATTTAATGTTAACAGGGCAGCATTGTTTCTCTGGTGTTTCCTTTCTAGGAGATTGTCAGCATTTCCCCTATCCCTCTCTACTCTTCACGAGTATGAGTGATGGATTGGCTGTTAAAATAAATTAAGTGCTGTTTAAGATACCTGATGTTTACTTTGTAGTTGAATGTCTTTGGTAAAATATTCAATTATACCTGAAAGAAAAATGTTATCACGTCATTCACATTACAGTAGAATCACATTTTGTGAACCCAAAGAAAGGTTGCAGTATTCTCTACAATTTATTTTTGTTCTGCAGTTTCCATAACCTTAGTTTTTATATAGGAACTCTGTAATGTGCTTAAAAAAGGCTTTGACAAATTTAGAAAACCAGGTACCCACTGCACTTAGTTTTTTCAGAGTCTGTTTCAACATTTTTTTTTGTATGTGTTTTTTATTTGTCATAACAGGGCAACAAAAAAATGGCACTCTGCAATCCAAGATTCAACATAAATGTATAAAAAAAAAAGTCATAACATAACGCTTTTTTATACAATTTCCATGCCTTTTTGCACCTCCTTTTCTTCATGTGTTCAATACTTATTCCCTGTGCCTTTCCACGTTTTTTTTACACATAACTTGTTTTATGGACATATGTATTTTGATTTCTTTGTATGTGTGGGTTACTTGGGTTGTTACTGACATCTGGTGTGAATTTCATGCCAGTGGCCCCATTAGAAATATATTTACTGAGAAAAATGTTGAGGTGTTCAATTCTTATTTACACACCAGGAAAATATCATCTAGGAATTGGGAGAAAGATACAGAGCATTAATCTTTTGTTGTAAAATAGTCACGGAAAGGTAGATATGTTTGTAATAAGGGTGAGGTTATAAAGGGAGAGCTACATAGTCAGAACATCTGAAAACTCTGCCCATCAAAACAAATCTACCCTGTTCAAATATGTTTCTTAATATTTAACCCTTCAATGTAATATTTGATATACATAATTATGTAGGCTATTATTTATTTATGTAACTTTATATTATTATATAAAATTACTTATTAATCTATTTATCAATTACCCAATTAATTACCTATTTTGGGAAAACGAATGTGATTGCTGGACTTTAAAATATAAAAGTATGTACAAGAAAGATTACTGATTACTTTAATCATGAGTGTATTAAATTCAGTGAAATACAATAAATATTGCACAAATTCATAAAATAAATCATGATACTAGGTCAGGGGTGTGCAAACCTTTTTAGTCAGGGGCCACAATCTAAAAAAAAATTTGCCAAAGGAGCTGGGTTGATGGTTGAGTGGGCGGCGTTATGCCATCATGACGCCCCTGAACGTGACATCATGATGGCACACAACCCGCCCACTCTCCTATTGCAGGCTTAAATCCTGGGACGTTTACCCCGGCTCTGGCCCGGCGAGGTCCTTCTTCTGACCCTGCTTGGGGTGGCACCGGCCAGAGCCGTGGAATACTCAAAGGGCCAGGGAAACATCCCGGTTGGGCCGTAGTTTGCCTATGCCTGCATGTTAAGGCATAGTTCAGTGTTTAATTTATTTCAAAGTAGGCCTTCACATGCACACTGCATTTCTGCAGTGTGCATGTGAATAAAACATTTAAAGGTATAATATGTTTTTGCGGCTCTATACTATTTTTCTTTAGTGGAAGAGGGGGCAAAATGGCTCCTTTGATAGTAAAGGTTTGCCGACCCGTGGTGTAGAACTTACTGTGATTCATGGAGGATTTAATTTAATCGCATGGTTTCATGTCCATTGTTTTGGTAGCTGCAAGGGAGATGTGAGTAATTAGATGAATCTCAGTTTTTGTGCAGTTGAGTGTGTGGAAGTGCAGTGTGTTGAGCATGCTTCCCAAGGATCCATCACAAGGGAGCGGCCAGGAAAAGTGGAAACTGCATTGTTTT
This sequence comes from Pyxicephalus adspersus, assembly GCF_032062135.1. NCBI lineage: Eukaryota > Metazoa > Chordata > Amphibia > Anura > Pyxicephalidae > Pyxicephalus > Pyxicephalus adspersus. The sequence continues at coordinate 48,062,081 of NC_092858.1, read as the reverse complement.
TGAGGGATGTTCTTTCTTACCAACCAGGTACTTCCACTTCATGTGAAGGACCTTTAAAAAAGGGCAGGGGAAAAGCTAGGTAGTACAGGGGTTACAGGGGCTTGGTGCCATGGCATGGTAAAATCCTTCATGTTGTTTTTAGCACCTATTCTTAGACTGGATGGCTTTTGGTTTCTACAAAGATGCTAGTTTGTTTAGTAAAACTATTGCAGATGCAATCTGTCGGGTACTAAACCAAAAACAAAATAATCATGTCATCAATTTTGCACATTTTATTTAAAACGCTTATAAAACAATAGAGGCAGAGGATATTTTTTTTTGTCCATTTTCTCAGGCATAAATACAAGACTTTCTGCTTTAATAAATAAATAAATAAAACCCGCAATACACAGGACTGAGTGGGAGTGTGTGTTCTAGTGGAGGATATTTTTTTTCTTTTAGTTTGTTTTAAATAAAGTTGTCAATGTCTGCTTTAAAATTTTGACTCTGAATGATTGTCATGGTCAGAATTTAGGCTGCAGTGTCTATCAGATAATCAGTGAGGGCATTAGGGATGAATTGCTGGCTTAGCCACTTAAAGTTACAAATAATCCTTTTGCTTCATCTAGACAGAACTGCATTAAATTAATCTGTAGAAGAAACAATTACTGAGTCAGATAATTGATAGCTTAGAAAAGACAAGTGTCTTAATAAATTTGTATTTAAAATGTTCATGTAATGCTGTGTATTGACCACAAGATGGCAGAAGTCCTGCTTGTTAAAGTGTGAATCTATAAAATGTAATTTACACTTGATAGTTCACACAGTTTATTGTAAAACTTTACTTTTACAGTCCATCTGCTAGCAAAGCCAAGATTCGGGCGGCTCATCGGAAAATCATGATTTTAAATCATCCAGATAAAGGTAAAATAGTTTTTCTACCCACTTATTTTTCAATATGTTTTGGTTTGATTTCATTATTGGTTAAACAACAAGAGCAATTTGTATTTTTGTCTCTAATGCACACAATATAGTCTGTCTTTACAGTAAAAAGAACACCTTTAGTTGGTTGTAAGTCTCCATATATAGAATATTGTAATTTCTTTTAAATATGCTAGTGCTTACAAATGGGTACCTAAATACCGTATAGTGTTTACAGAAAACTGTCGCTGTTTCAAAATATTCACATTTTGTGAATTACTGAGCACAACCCTTCAAAAAGAAAAAATAACTTTAAATCAGCTATACCTAACTTTTCAATCCACTTGTGATTGTGATCATTTTAATTAGTTCAGCAAACAGAAGTGCCAAAAAATCTTGGGATTAAAGTTGTGGACTGGTACTATTGGGGATATAGTTGTGGACTGGTACTAATCAAAAGATTGATACAAAAAAAAATATTTAAAGGCCTTATCGATCTCTAGAAGCACAGTAGAGTTTACGAATAGGAAGTTTAAAGTGTTTCGTATTGCTTGGACTCTACCAGGATCAGGCCATCCCTTCAAATTAAACCAAACAACAGGCCAACTGCAACCATGAATCGGTTATTATTGTTATTATTATCTAATAATAAACAGGTTTTATATGGCGCTAATATGTTACGCAGCTTTGTACAAATAGGGGTTGCAAATGACAGACAGATAGTGACACAGGAAGTGGAGGGAACCCTGCCCAGGAAAGTTTCAGGAATTTATAGCAAAGAGTGGCCATTGTGCACATGTGACAACAGTATAAAGTATGCCACAAATGTGGCTTATATGGAATATTTACAAGAAAAAGATCTTGATGATAAGGTTTTGTCAAATTGCACCTTATGAGGCCACTTAGGGAAAAAGGTGTTCTGGTCGGATGAGTTGAACTATTTTGGCCGAAATACCCAACTGTAAATCTGGTAAAAAGTCCATACGACTTGCTGTACCTATAGTATAGCATGGAAGTGGTAGCATCCTGTTTTGGGGTTGTTTCTCTGCAGCAGGGACAATCATGATTCAGTTAATTGTATATTTCATTTAGATGGTATAAATTGCATCAAGTAAATTAAGGGAGAAAACATTTTTTGTGTGTGTCTTTGTTTTAGGCTTCAAAGCAACAAAGTGAAAATAGTTTGAAGGGGTTGATACTTTTATATACCCGTTGTATAAATGTTTGAATGATTTGCATTATTCCATAATTTCCCGTTTGTACTGAAATGCATTTTGCAAAGCCTATACATTTTAGCCAGTGCTTATGTTATACCTTATTCACCACTTACAGTTAGGTTCAGTTAGGCTTTTTTTTAATACAATCACTTCATTTCAGGGGCTCTAAAGTAATTGGACAAATTTAAAAGCTGAAAATAAAATGTTTATTTCTAATACTTGGTTGAAAACCCTTTGCTGGTAATGACAGCCTGTAGTCTTGAACCCATGGACATTACCGGATGCTGGGTTTCCTCCTTTTTAATGCTCTGCCAGGCCTTTACTGCAGCAGCTTTCAGTTGCTGTTTGTTTGTGGGCCTTTCTGTCCGAAGTTTAGTCATCAACATGTGAAATGCATGCTCAGTTGGGTTCAGATCAGGTGACAGACTTGGTCATTCAGGAATATTCCACTTTAATAAACTCCTGGGTTGCTTTGGCTGTATGTTTTGGGTCATTGTCCATCTGTATTATGAAACTCCTCCCAATCAATGTAACTGCATTTAGCTGGATTTGAGCAGACAGTATGTCTCTGAACACCTCAGAATTCATTTGGCTGCTTCTGTCCTGTGTCACACTAGTGTCCCAGTGCCATGGCAGCCATGCACGCCCAAGCCATCACACTGCCTCTGCCATGTTTTACAGATGATGTGGTATGCTTTGGATCATGAGCTGTTCCACGCCTTCTCCATACTTTTTTCTTGCCATCGTTCTGGTAAAGGTTGATCTTGGTTTCATCTGTCCATAGAATGCTTGTTTTTCCTGGAACTGTGCTGCCTTATTTAGATGTTTTTGAGCAAAGTCCAATCTAGCCTTTCTATTCTTGAGGCTTATGAGTGGCTTGCACCTTGCAGTGCACCCTCTGTATTTACTTTCATGCAGTCTTCTCTTTATGGTAGACTTGGATATCGATATGCCTACTTCCTAGAGAGTGTTGTTCACTTGGTTGGGTGTTGTGAAGGGGTTTCTCTTCATCATGGAAATAATTCTGCNATCATCCACCACTGTTGTCTTTCGTGGACGTCCAGGTCTTTTGGCGTTGCTGAGTTCACCAGTGCTTTGTTTCTTTCTTAAGATGTACAAAACTGTAGATTTTGCCACTCCTAATATTGTAGCAACAGTTGGCGTGATAATTTGCAAATGGAAGAAACCCAAAAGAACTGTGGAGCTCCCTGGGTCTGGGGCTCAATGCAAGATCTCCCTCGTGGAGTTGCAATGATCATGAGAAGGGTGACGAAGCGGCCCAGAACTACACGGGGGAAACTTGTCAATGATTTCAGGGCAGCTGGGACCATAGTTACCAAGGTAACAAATGGTAACCGTGCAGACCTTAAATCTTGCAGAGCCCTCAAGGTCCCCATGCTCATAACAGCTCGCGTGTTTTTTTTTTTTTTTTTGGGGGGGGGGGTGGATACTGCCTATGACCCCAAGAACACCATCCCCACCGTCAAACATGTAGGTGGAGCTAAGTGAACGGGACACCTTCACCACATTGGGACAATGGACTGGGCCATGTACTGTCAAATCTTGGGTGAGCACCTCCTTTCCTCAGCCAGGGCATTGAAAATAGGTTGTGGATGGGTATTCCAGCATGGCAATGACCCAAAACACACGGCCAAGGCAACAAAGAAGTGGTTCAAGAAGAAGCACATGAAGGTCCTGGAGTGGCCTAGCCAGGCTCCAGACTGGTTGATAGGGGATCAAATACTTATTTCACTCAATGCACATCAAGCTCTGACTTTGAACACTGGATTTTTGAGGGTTCTTTTGTTATTCTGTCTCTCACAGCTACAATAAACCTACCATTACAATTATAGACTGGTCATTTCTTTGTCAGAGGGCAAACGTACAAAATCAGCAGGGGATCAAATACTTCTTTCCCTCACTATATACATTTACAGAAATATAGTACATCAACCAATATTTGTAAGTAAATGCTTGGAAGCCAGTGTTCTGTGTACTCTAAACGGAACACAGAATGTTTTTGTTCTTTACGATATGTCAAGGAAAAATATCAGTTTGTAAGACCTATCATTAGATAAATAAATAGGCAGTTATTGCTGTCATTGTGATTGTTAGTTACACATGATAAATCATGATTTTTTGATAATTGGGCTTAAAATAAATTCCAACTTTTCTGCAATTTTTTTTTTTTTTTTGGTTGTATGCTTGTTGAGTAACTCCTAATTTATTTGAGACTAGCAGCTAACTAAAATTGACAGTAGATGGCCCTAGACTGCCCATTTTCTTGCATTACCATACAAACAAATTTGTAGAGATGGAAGAAGGTCTTGTCTGTGAGACTTTTGGTGAATAAACCCCTTGAGAGCTACACAGCCAAGAACCTCAGGACATACTTTGTGTGTACTTTGCAGTATTTTGTTCTTCTTCTTACTGAATGAGATTTAGCTTTTCTGACTTAAACCACACCATCATTGCAAGCAAAATCATTTTTTTTAAATGAATCCTTGCACATATTGGATATTCTATGCAAACTGAATTTTTCACTGGATTCCTTATGGTAAATAAAAAAATCCTTTGCAAGTTGATAATTTACTTTTGTAGTTGAGCAGGCTAAGGTTTCAACTGTGGCAGTCATAACATCCTAATCCTAGACATAACTATGTATTTTTTTTTCTTGATGGTATTTTTTTTTCATTGGTAATAGGATCGTAATAAATAATCCTTTGCAGATGATTATAAATATTTGATATACTATGTCCACGGTTGATATTTGATTTGTATAACTATGATTTGTAAATAACCAAAAACTATTTTGAGCAAAAAATGATTAAATAGGCTGCATAGTATGTGGCTAGCAAAGCCTGCACTTACATAGCAGGTTGGAAATCTACTATCTTTACACCATGGTTACCTGCATTGCTTTACTGATCATGTCATGGGCATTCGGTAACTGCTATTCTCTTAACTGACTTGCTCATTTTTTAGACTTGCCCTTTCCAATAGCATTTGCAAGGCTTATTCTTGTCTACAATAGTGTAAAGCAGGCAATGCTTAATCATTTATAACTGTAGTTGCTAAAAACAGGTAAGACTTCTGCTCAATCATTTCCATTTTGGTAACATGCAAGAAATAAAAGCTCTTCTGAGTGAGATTGCCTTCTGTAAACTTGCCATAAAATATTAATGCCATTCAGAGTTTGGAAATTACAGACTACAGAACCAAATTACAAATGCTGTAACTAGCCAGGTTTTGAATGTAAATGATTTATTTTACAGAAAGACTATTATTATAACTTCTAAGTAGACCACATCTGCTGGAGAAAAGCACACCCATATGCTCATTTCTGCCTCAGCTTAAAAATAGCAGATGGTAAAACATTACGCTGTATTTCAAAAGTCAAACGGGAGAGTATTTTTTTCTTTCCTCATAGTTAGATTTACAACACCCTCCACATTTTATGACAGAGTGCTGACACTTCACCCTTACCAACAATTATAACTTGTGAGCCGTTCACCAATCCAGCAGTGGTAATACAAGCCAGACAGAAATCTTGTGAATTTCTAATTTTATACCAGTGCTGTCCTATAGTCAATAAAACCTCAATTTGACAGTCCATAAATAGTTATATTGGAAACTAAATCTCTGTATTATGAACCTGCAATGCCCGTACAGGTCCCTGTCTTTCTAAACAGTGTATTCTATCCAAGCATTGTGAGTATTCGCCTTTATAAACTAGCTCTAGAGCTTCAAACTGAACACCTTTTTAAATTGGAAAAGATTTTCTACAAGGTTCTTGTACCCAACCTTTGTGTCCAACGCTCATTGCTCCAGTCTGGAAAAAGAAAAGTTACTGCAGCAATGTTGGCATTTTAATGTAATTTACCAAACAAATCTTCTTTACACTGGGGCTTCTTTTCTTGGTAGATTTAGGCAGTAATAATAGGATCCTTCAGAACCACCCAAGATTTGGCTTTTTAAAATAATATTCTTTATCGGTACATTTACTTGGACATTCTCCATTGTTCTGGTGATCTACTTTTTGCACATTTACATTCTTTTCATCTAAAACTTCACCTAATTGCTTTTTGATCTGAGATGAGCCTCAGTACAGTAATTTTGCTTTAATATATAGATGTAGGCTACTCATTAGCTGACAAAATGCTTTGGGAATTTGTGCTTCAGAATCCATACCAATTTTATGTCTGTTTTCTTAGAATTGAACTTCTGTTGCATTCAGGGTAGCTATGTATATTTATTATTGCATGTTCTTGCCATGTTTGCCTTCGCATGCCTTTTCTCAAACTGTTAAGTAGGAGAGTCTGTCATTTTTTTATAGCCATGTAAACCGTCACAGTACTGTGAAAAATTAGGAGCATCATGCGCATCCTTTTAGCTATAAAGGATGTTAGAAACTGTTGACAAAAAATAACCTTCAGAATCTTCCGGCTTCTCCACCAGAAATGTTTCGGTGAATGTCAGATTTACTGCCTTATAAATAGATCCCCCAGTCATTTTGTTTACTTGTTGAGTTGTTGGGCATCTCGTCTCCACTACACACTATAGCATGATTGCTCCTATCCCTGACATGTCCATATGCTATACGTTTATAGGTGACAAAGATTTTCATCACATTACTGATGGGTAAATCAGTATGATGTGTACAAATATCTGATTTATTTATTTTATTATTAATTTATTATTTAAGTTGATTAATGCACAGACCCAATTCACTGAATGGACTGTTGTCATATTCCTCTCTCCACCAATTTACCACTGATGCCTTGCATTTTGACACCCCAAAGGGCTAATAAACCGTTTCCTGTGTTCCACAAGTCCTACATTGTTAGATATTTGGGGGGGGGGTTTCTAATGATATATATACCAGGAAACTTATATTGCTGGTAAGGGCCATTCACACATGTCCACCTTTAAAAGCATTACCTAGAAATACATGCAAACTCCATGCAGTTTAGCACAGGTTATACCGTCACTTTGGTGTTCAGAAGTTCAGCTCCCTCTTTTGAACTGATCAATTGTTAGACCCTGATGTTAAATAAATGCTGCAAATAGATGATATAACACCTAAATTTAAATAGAGTTTAGAAGATATCTAGAGAAATCATTATTATGTAACTGTTTGTCTAGTTTTTCTGTTTAGTAAACATAATGGCCATTTCAGATACAAGATTTTAAGTTTTTTACTTATTAGTATACTTGTAGCCTTTCTTGTTAATGGAGTTACTTTGTTGTGCAGTGTGGTATTATACCATGGCCTACATTTGCATGCACAATATTTCATTATTGTTACCTGTGTTTGAGGGTTATCCATATTATAAATACCATTCGCTGTAGATGGTTCATCAAAAACACATTTACTCCTGCAGATAAGCTGATATTTCTTCCATTAATTAGCTGAGACCACACTGACACTTGATGACTGAATTTTTCTTCTAAATTGAGGATTTAGAGCAGATTACATTGAAAACTGAGTCAGAAGAGATTTTAACTGCCATTCCCCAAGATGGGATATTACTGCTTTAATGCTGGGATTCATCAAACCGCACATAATATCTGCAATTGACCCCACCAGTAATTGGGGTGCAGTTCACCTGCTGTGAAGTTAGGTAATTTGGGCCACAGTGCCTAATTAAAGAGCATATGACAAATATCATTTTTGCTTGGTGTGAAACATGTTTTTTTTTTTTTTTTTACATAATTTTTTTTTTTTTTACTAAATAAAGAATACTTAATTTACATATAGATATTTCTGATTCCATTGTCTGTGGTTTCTGGGTGATTCAAGTGGTTTTCCTTTCTCTGTGTGTATAAATAGATGTGTTTGAAATACCTTGGACTCCAATATTAAGTGCGTGCAACAGGCCAGTCTTAATCATCTCAAATATATAGTGATCATTTCAGTCATCAAAAAGATTTATGAAGGACAAAAGTGTTTTTTTTCACAAATTGCCACAGTTTTAGGCTTTAGCAAACCCTTCTTTAGGAATAGAAACACATCTAATAAGCAATACAGGAACCAGAAACAAGCATATTCCTATAGGTGGTTCCAAACATACAGAATGAACAATTCTGGCCATTCTTCCCATTGCCTGAACGGAGAAATCCAGATTTTGAACTGCAATTTCATGGCTAATACCAGTAAGAGATTATCAAAAATTCAAAGTTGGTTTCAAAGCTTCCCCATCTGTTCTTATCATTGCTGTATATTCATGAATGTAGTCCATATTGGTATTTCCCATAATTTCTAGGTAGATCAGAATAATGATGGTAGTTTGCAGTATATTTGCCATTTTCGTGATTTAAAGTTTATTTAAATAAAGTAAAATTGTGAAAATAAACAAAAAAAAACACTATTGGTGGTCCTTGAAGACCACCATTTTTTTTCTTCTTCATAAGCCCCACATATATAGGGACATGTTAAGAGGTATATATGACTGCAGGTATGTCTGGGAAGGTTGGTTTTTGTAATTCTTGTAATGTTAGACACATTACAAAAATGATGCAGAAAACCTGGAATGCATCTGATTTAATAAATGAGTTTAGGCTGGTCAGAGCAAAGGGATTCTTCACCTCAGCTTGGTAAATGAGATCAAGATCTGCAAAATTCAAGTGTATGTGTGTTATCACATTCCCCAAACTAATATTAATAATAAACAGGATTTTTATAGCACCAACATATTAAGCAGCTCTGTACATTACATAGGCAAATTTAGCTCTTGCCTATTATTAATTTACCTTTTGGAAGTGAACAACCGAACGTCCCTTAGTTAAATCGCCCCCAATGTTAGAGTGCTTTGTTTTTCTGTACACTGTATTTATTTTTCTTCTTCTCTTTACAGGTGGTTCGCCATTTATGGCCATGAAAATAAATGAAGCAAAGGACTTACTGGAATCTAGTACAAAACAATAACTTAGGTCTTGAATCCTTATCCTGAATAATTTATTTCTATTGAGCTCCTCACATTGCCTTTGTCTACAACTTCACAACAGTCTGTCTGTTAAATATGCAGCCCAATTAATGCAAAATAAAGAACAAAAATAGAATTAGAAACATGTAACAAAAATCCCCAATCATCTTGAGGGACCAATGATATGATTTTTTTATACTTTGACTTTGTAGAGGTGGTATTGGGCATTTGGTTTAATGGTATTTGTCCATGGCTTAAAAAAATAAAAAAAAAATTAAAATATATATATATATTATATATAGATTCCAGATTGTCATTTGTAGGGCCCAGACACAGCGGATTTTAGCCAACAACTGAGAATTTAGTTTAACAAGGGGCAGGTGCTGACTGTCTGGAATATTTTGGGGAAAAAATTAGACTTGTTTTAGAGTTGCATCCAGATTACAAACCTTTTATCTAGTTAGCTAGACAGACAAATATCAGTCTTGATAATGTGGAGCAGCTCATAGAATATAAGGTTAAATTTTTCACAAATAATCCACATTTTTGGACATCTTTGAAATGTATTATATACATTGATTCTTTAAACTATAAGAACAACTGTTGCTGAATAAAACTATTCATAGTTCTCTTTTGCTAATGCTGTGTGACCTCATTTCTGTTTTATTTTGTTTTGGATAATATATATTTCATTGTTGAAATCATGTGCTTGATGGGGGTGTCCTTTAACTTCCTGGTTATGCCTTACTGTTCCATAGTTTAAGGCTGATCAGTATAAAACATTAAAAAAAATGTAAATGAGCAGTCGTGTGGGCTTTCCCCCTCTTAACGACTCCTTTGGTGAAAGCACACTAAATGATAAGTGCCAAACGTTTCTTTGAGCACAACTTCATAAAAAAGTAAGGTACATTTGAGAAAATAAAGCAAAACACAAAAGTAATGATTATATATGTGTGCAATACCTGAAAATGCAAATAAATAGTATAGGAATATACCTTATTAAAGAGGTAGCAAGATGTAAAGTCAGGAGTAAGGAAAATATTAGGCACATCTGAATATAGGATATGATTGATAATGGTTATAAAATTAGAATACCCCCAGTTCCCCATCTCCTTTTAGCCGAGACACACCACCCAGTACTTTCCAGTATACACCCTGCTGTCCAAGATTGTGAAGGGGCAGGACCACATTAGATCTGTTGGAGTAAGTTCTAGTTCTGTGACACCCAAAACAGTTGTCATTTGGTGTCCCACTTGCACAGATGCCACCTCAGTGCTAAACTGCACTTTTTAATGAGACCATCAACTGTGCTCTGCAATGGTAGGGTTGGTACACAGTTCTTCACAGTGAATGATCTTATTTCAGTACTGTTTTACTCTATATTATGGCAGGAACCACTCATTTAAGTAAAGAGAAACAATAGCTTATTTTTACTTTAAAAATGATAAGTCGGTCTGGAAAAGTTTACAAATCTTGCATGTACTTTAAAGGGCACTTGTAAAAACCATTAAACATCTAAAACTGGCTTTCATGAGGACCACCCAAAAAAAAGAAGAGAAACTATTATCTCTTCTGCAGGTAATGAGTTAATTAGAGTTATCAGCCTCAGAAACCGCAAATTAACAGCACGTCAGCTTGGAGCCCACAATATTGCTTCATAGGAGCAGACACATCTCAACATTAACTGTTCAGAGGAGACTGCTTAATTCAGGCTGTCATGGTTGAACTGCTGCCCATTACCATAAAGGAACAAGAATACTACAATAGGCTAATAACTACTTGTAATAAACATTCAACCTGTGAAAATCTGTACTTTTGGTATGATCAGTCCTAATTTGGTCTTTTTGGTTCCACCTGCCATGCCTTTGTGAAATGCAGAAAAGGTGAGTGAATGGTTTCTACATATGTGATCTCCACTGTGAAGCATGAAGAAGGAGGTGTGGGGTGCTTTACTGGTGACACAGCTTGTGATTTATTCAAAATTGAACACACAGTTTACCAGCATGGCTACCATATCATTCTGCAGTGGCATGGCATCTCATCTGATTTGCACTTGGTGTGACCAGTGTTTTGGTTTTTCTATAGGAAAGTGACTACAAACACACCTCCAGGCTATGTAAGGGCAATTTGACCAATAAGGAGAGTGATGGAGTGTTGGATCAAATGACCTGCCATTTAAATTCACTTGATGTAAATCAAGTTGGGTTGGTTTGGGATGAGTTGGACTGCAGTGTGAAAGCAAAGCAGCCCACAAGAGTGCTGCATCTCTGGGAATACTTTTAGGACTGTTGGAAAACTATTCCATGTGGCTACCTCATAAAGCTGATTGACAGAATGCCAACAGTGTACAAAGCTCTTTCAAGGCAAAATGTGGTTACCCTGAAGAGTTTAATATATAAAACTGTCTGGCCTTTTTAAAACCTTACTTCATGTGTTCCTTTAAAGTTCGGAAGTTTTTAATAGTAATCTAAAATGTCAACCTTACCCACCTTGACAACTCATCATTTTCCTTTTCTGATCACAACCTGACCACTTTCAACCTATCTAATTCCTGCCCTTCTTTGCCACATCCCAGATCTGGGCAATGGTGGAGAGATAATAATAACACTTAACACAACCTATTGTCAAAAAGCCCTACGTCTCTAACCCCCACCCTCTCTAAAATAAATAAATATTTCCCGATAAAGCTGCCACTCAGTTCAATCACACTCTTTCTTTGGCTCTGGATAAAGTTGCCCGTGCCACTTTCTGGTACCCCTGTCCTACTAACCCCTCACCCTGGCACAACAATCACACCAAGCTTCCACAAAAGACTGATCATACAGCTGATGGCAAGTGGAGGAAATCTGGCCTCAGCAATGACTTCATGGACTACAAAGCCATGCTACAAAACTTTAACACTGAACTCACTGTCACCAAGAAAAAAAATGTCATGCCTATCAGCCAACTCATTATGGATGGCTGTCAGATTTCTGAAACTCAACCTGGATAAAACAGAACTTTAACAGATTTCAAACATATTTCTAATTGTTAACAACACTGTTATTCATCCCTCCCCTCAGGCACGTTGTCTTGGCGTCACCTTTGATTTTGCCCTCTCATTTACCCCCCATATTCAGAATATTTCTATGTCCTGTCACTTTCATCTACGCATCATCTCCAAAATCCGCCCCTACCTGTTCCCAGAGACCACCAACCTTGTACACACTCGTATCTCTTGTCTGGACTACTGTAACATCCTCCTCTCTGGTATTCCACTAACCTGACTCTCTCCTCTACAATCTATTATGAATGCTGCAGCCAGACTCATCCATCCTTCCCACAACTACACTTCTGTTGCCTCATTGTAGTTCTCTTCATTGGCTTCCATTTCACCTTAGAATCAAATTCCTCCACAGATTTTGTCCCACTTACCTTTATGACCTGGCGGAAAAATATAAAAATATATGAGGCTATGTTGGCAATAAGGAGGTGACACTGACAACTGTGACATTACAATGGCAGTTATTAATAGGACTGTAGATGGGCAAGAAATATGACAATACTTGTGATGACAAAGCCATACATTCAGCATGTGTTTCATTCATTGAAGTACATAAAAAATATTTTTAAGAGAAAAAGGCTATTTTTTATTGAAATGGTGTGTAATATTGTGTCCTCATCCATAATGATATAATTCAAAAACAATGATCTGGTGCAGGATTGTATCTTACAGAAATCAATTACACCTGTTTATAATTCTGATCTACAAACAATTGTTTTCATTTAAAAGGATTATCTGTCATGGGGGAAAATCCAATCAAATCTTAACAAAGCAATCTTTTCTTTGTCAATATTTAAATGGTTAACCTTAGCTAGATCAGTTATGGTTGAACATCACAGTAACATCTACATAGAGTTAAAATACAGATAGCTTTTTATATACTAAATTAATTGCTTTTCTGTAAGATTTACACATCATTGCCATATAAAACATCTTGGAAGACAGCAGTAAAAAATGTATATGTATATATATTCCTGTATGTATTAAGCTTGTAATTGGATAGTAAAGGATCATCTTTCTGTTACTCTTTCTTCCTATTAAAGTGCTTCTGTAACCAAGTCAAATTTAGTTACATACACTGGTTACATTAAAATATAATTGTTTTAATAATGAATATAGTTGCATTATTTGCATATTTTTATTTGTTTGGAATCTACACAAAACAATGAACTTGCAGGCATTTTTTTAATAGAACAAATAGGAACATTACAAAATATCTGAAGTAAACTTCATATTTGTGTAGATCATAAGCTGAAATTATAGGACTTTACAGGAAAACAATATGTTTAGATGAACTTCTCAAAGGCATTGGCTTGTTGTAGATCAGAGGTAGGCGCTAGGGCCACTAGGCCATTTCAGGGGTGGGCGGGAGAACATTAGGCTGGACTCTGAGTCCCGCCCTTATGGCTCTACCCACCACCAGGGAACGCGCCCAAAAGTGAAATCCCTCTCCTCCGTATGTATTGCGGAGAAGAGGGATTTACCTTCAGGGAGCCTTCCCTATTTACCACGCTGGCAGAATATCAACGCCAGCTGAGGTAAATAGGGGAGCAACAGCAAGGGGGTGGCTCCGGTAATTCCTAATGCCCCTGGCAGATCCTGCCGGCCGGCATTAGGCCAGAATGAATTACCGGCTCAGCCATATCTGGCCGACCCCTGTTGTAGATAATGTATGTAAATAAATATATGAACATATATATTACATATGAAGGCTCTGCTTAGTTCTGCACAGTGATTATACTACTCTTCTACTTCTGCAAGTTTTCCTGGTAAATAAATGACAGTAAATGCTTGATATGGATGAGGTTTTTCTTAGGGGGCAAACTGATTGATTACCGTGAAAGGCTTCAGGGTTCTGAAATCAATGCACATATATCTTATAGCTACTCTTTTAAATCTTCAAAGTTTTTTTTTTTCTTTCTGTATATAGAATTGAGCATTGGCATTACAATGGACAGTGTGCAGGAAGTTTATTTGGATTCATTATTATCTTTTTATTATGTATAGCTGTGTAATATTTGTATGTATGGTTTAAATTCAGAATCATTTTAGATTTTGATAGTTAGGCAGTTTTTGTCCCTGTGCCAAGGCAAATACACTCTGCAATAACCTTGGCAGGCTCACAAGAGCAGGAGCTGTGGAGGCTTCATCACATTTTGTGCCTGGATCCCAGCTGTTCTTATAAGGGGACATCAGCCAGTTTCACAATCATTTCTCTCTTCGGACTGTCTCATTCTGACATTGGATGCAGAGCACGTCGTTGTAATGTGCAAAAAAATAAATAAATATGTAATAAAATGTTACACTTACTGCCAGCTTCTCCCTGCAATCAATGGCTACTGGCTGCATACAACGGAAAAACTAATAAGCATTTGCCACAAAAAATTCAACAGGAGGGGAGAAAAATCTATTTGTTTTATTTAAAACCAAATGTCAGAACTGACAACTGGATAAAATGTAAACTGTGTGTGTAGAACATTTTAAATGACATTTTATGGGGGCTCATCGAGGGCCCCCCTGGCTTTAATTAGCTTTGAGTTGAAAGCATCAATCTATGCGAGTGGGCAAAAAACAATGGCAGCCTTCATTATGAATATTCAGCTCTGTCTGTGAGCTGGGATATGCATAATATTCAAGCACAAATCAAAGCACAGGCCTACTGTGATAATGGAATGTGCTTTGGCGAGCCACAATACCTTTGTCATGCTAGCTATGTTGTGAGGTCAATGAGCCATGTGATATATTGTGTATGTAATGACCTATAAGTGCACATATGCTTCTATTAGGATTTTTCTTTGGAAAACTTTAATTGCTGTTTCCTGCAATTTTATTTCAGTCTTCTAATTTTCCTTGGTCCTTGACTGAGAACGAAATATATTTTAGGAAAAACTGTTGTTTTCTGTAATGCTTTCTAACACACAATAAAATAATTTACCAACTCACACTGTATATTATGAGGGATGGCTAAGCAATTATAGTGATGCTTTAGGCAAAACAAGAAAATCTCCTTTCAGGCATTATAATGAACACCTCATGCCTCCTAAAGTATTTTTTGTTATTCAATGTTTTATTTAAATTGCCACAAGACTATTACAATGCAGATAGAAAAGGAGATACAATGAAAAAGACATCCATCCCACCATTCAGTAAAACTTTCTAGAAAGGCAGTAATATATATTATAAATATAGAGGGTTAACACTTGAAGAATGAAGATGGGGGGGGGGGGTGCTCTAAAGCCTCTGTGCAGCAAGGATTTGTTTCCATTACTCTTCTTTATAAGTACTGGCTGTGAAAACCCTGACTGCTTTTGTGCTTTTTAAAGATACTCGTGCATGGGTTGACAGCTGCCTATCTTAGCTTTGCAAACAATTTGGGCAATGATTGCTTTTGATCTTTGCTAGTGACAGATTTTTCTTTTTGTCCCCTTCCCCTCCTTTTTCCATTACCTAACTTGCTTGGTTGACAAACCAAACTTTAGGTATAGACTTAAAGGCTGGGATATATCATGATCATATATCATGCTTGCATGAACAGGTCCACCTCAAGTGAATGGGCAATTTTAATATTATTTTTCTGACACCACAATCTCACAGTTGGGCCATTTTAAACTGTTCTCATGTTGTTTCTCAGTTGTAAGTATACAGCCTTACATTACATACTTGTTATATTCAGTATGAAAGATTCGAGTGAGGCAAGCCTTCTGTGTTCACTTATGCTGTACCCAATTTTTATTAAAAAAAACAAAACATTTAAATATATTTGAAGTTGTTTTTGAAGCCAATCAGGAGATAACCTCTTGATAGACCCAGGCTATTTAGTTCACTCTGTGCCTTCAGTGACCCCCATGTCACCAGTGCATCCAGTCTCTTCCTGCATCTCCAGTATTCCAACTGTCCTTTTGGTAACCCCAATGTTACCCGTTCCTCCAGTTTCTACCTGTGTCACCACCTTTGTCTCTTTGTTGCTTTCTGGTACTGGACCCCTGGCTTTCTTTCTGACATTGCCTGTTTGCTGCCTTGATGCTGGCCATCATTGACTACTTTCTTGCACGCTGATTTTGTACCTTGTACTGTTTTGCCTACCCCTGTGTGCCCAAGGGCTGCAACTTGGTGTCAGTCTGCAGTGCAACACCCTCACATCTACAGGCTCTGGACAAGACCATGCTGAAACTTGGCCCTTCTTAGGGCTCACACCACCACTGAGCTATACATAGTACCCTCTAACTGTTACATCAGAATATGACAATTATGGTTTATTATTATCATAGTGTGGTAAGTCTGACTTGGTAACCGTGTGCCCCAATACAATTTTTGTAGAGAGTGATTTTTTTTTTTCTGTGATTGATGGGTAACTGTCTACTCCTAACCTCATGTTTTTTTTGTTGTTTAATGTAATAAAGTTTGTTGGTAATGTCACAAAATTTACTTGTTATTTACTATGTTTCACTATCTTTAGCAATTTTAGAATTAATACAAACGATAAATGCTAGGGACACAGTAAAAGTATGGGATAACCCTACAAAATAATACAATACTATATGTGTAATACAAGTTACCTAAAACAATTTTTATGTGATAATAAATTACTCTAAAAACAAGGAAAACTATAAAAAAAATTAGTTAACTTTAAAACCCTCCCCAAAAGTGTCATTGACTTTGCATCCTATTAACCTTGTTGGAGTACATGATGATCCTTTTTTCAAGTTTTGCCCAGCCGTTTTGCATTGGACATTCCCAGTGGTCAATCTAGGCTTCCCATGATCCTGCAGGCATGTTTCCAAACATGCTTGAAGGATCATGAGAAGTGTAGTTCTCTGAGGAAAGGGGGTGCCAGAAATTAGCACAGGTACAGAAAATTATGTGCTCGCTCAGTTTACTATTCTGGATTTGTAAAAAGGTAAGAAAAAAATTCATGATAGACACTGGTTAGATTGATCTTGCTCCTAAAGCCTGTAAATTGTATTAAGAGTTATGGCGCAAAGAAAAAGTTTTGCACATAGCAACAATTTTTTTTTTCTTTTTACTACACAAGTTAGAAAGTTAGAAGTATAAGCTCACTTTTTTTGTATTCTAGTATTTCAAAATCAAGCCTTTTATGACCTACAAATGAAGGTGCAACTATGAAGCATGGCAGTCTGCTAAATATAGGCCTAACTGTATCAGCTCTGCTAAATTTTGTTACATTACGCTCTCAAAAACTCCAAATTTAAAATCCAACAGAATTACTTGCAAAATACATTTAATCACTAAAAGGCTAAAAGATTGCCTCGTTAGATGTGAAATTGCCTGCATAGCAATGAAATAGAGTGATTAAAAGGCAAATTAATTTATTACATAGAAGATTGTTTCATTAGCTGCCTGTTTAAACCACCAGTGAGCTTACTCTCCTTTATGCCATTATGAATAGCAGAGAAAGTATAAAAAGAGGTCATATGGCCCAGAGTGCCATTTGCTTTGTCGCTTTACAGCAGCAATATTTTTGCTTAAGTGAGGTGCGGAAATGGTAAAAAAAAATTATTGTAGATTGGCCTGGGCATACCACCATATCAGGTTTTAACTGCTAGTCTCCCATCAAACTTCAAACTATGGCAAAATATAACTACCACATTGGCAGATACAGGTAGCTTCTTGGTGTATGTAATATCTGTAGGACAAACAGCCAGCAGATCCAAGTCCTATTACAAAAAAGTAGTCTCTTTCAAAGCCACAGGACATTGCCTTGATAAAGGGGACACTTACCGTATATCCCTCAACAATGTGCATAAAACACAATGAACGGATGGACAGCTGTTAGGTCCTAACTTCCATATGCTATCAAATGCAAGGAAACAGTTGTGATCATTGGATGTACCACATAAACTTTAAAAACCTTCACTGAAATCCTGTTCTCCACTTCTGCTCCCCCTTACCACTTGTCAGAATTTCTGAGGTGTCATAATGACAGCTGGGACTTGCTGTGTGATATAGCAATTATAGTAACTGCTATTGAAAACACCTTTTATTGCATCTGTTCAGAAGCACGATTCAGAGGCACAAAGTAACACTAATAATTGTGTGTTCATCAACTAAATCAAAGGGGTTATATTTAACCACCTGGGCGTTACACTGAGGTCTAGATTTCTGTTCCAAAAGCATTACAGGTTTTAATTAATTTTTTTTTAAATTGTAGACCTGTAACTTACAGAAATATGTCCGAACAGGGTTCTAGTAGATATCATCAATATAAAAAATGTTTGAAACACACAATCATGTAAAAAAAATACTTTTAATAAAATTAAAATACACAAAAATCAGCTTAAACAAGAATACATAAATAAATGAAAAATACTGAAAATGCGATAATTCGGTATACTGTATAGTAATATATTTTTCTAAAACACCTCCCTAGTGTCCAACCATCCAACGTCACATACCTATAGACAAAACCACATAAATATATTTTGTATTATTTTGTATTGGACTGGATACAGAACTTTGTATTGAATCCAATACAAAATATTTGAATTTCCCGCTACGACCCCCATCGACGGGCGCATGCACTGACATTATCAGGAATCGCCGAGGGACGCGTACGCGAACGCCGCGTATTTTAATTCTTTCCAAACTTCCATGCAAAAAGTGTTACATTTTTTGCATGGAAATTTATTTTAGATTGTAAGCTATAATTCACCGAATTACTCAATAATTACTTATAATTATTACTTATAACCGAATTACCGCATAACTCACCAAAATATGTCCAAAATTTTATAAATTTAATAATAAATTTTTTTTTATAAAACATAAAAAAAAACCTTTAAAAAAAAAAGTTAAAAAAAAAATAGTGTACAATGTAATGTACAGTAGCTTATATAATATATATATAATACAAATATATATATATTATATAAGGATTTCTTTGAATTGGACTCAATACAGCTTTTTTATATTGAGTTCAATGCAAAGGAACTCAATACAAAATTTTGAATTTCCCGCCCCGCCTCCCTCCCGCGCCGATGCATGCAGCGATGTCACCGGGAAACCCCGGTGATCTTCACTGCAGTCGCCGGCTGAAGATCGAAGAGGACAGACGTGTCCGGAGGAGCGGAGGGAGAAGGTGAGTATTTTTTTTTTTTTGCGATCACGCTGGACAGAACGGAGGGAGAAGAAGCCGGCCGGCTTTTTCTTCTAAACCGGACGGCTTTTTCTTCTAAGCCGGCCGGCTTAGAAGAAGAAGCCAGCCGGCTTCTTCTTCCCGGAGAGGACACCCGACGCTGGAGGACAATGCTGGAACACGACGGATGGACGATCGCAGCGGGACCAGGTAAGTGATCGATAAACCCGAACTTTTCTCACTGTATTTACATACAGTGAGAAAAGTTCGGGGTTATAGAAAATAGTAACTTTTTTTAGCCCATACCAAGGTCGGGCTTATCGGTTAGGTGGTTAAGCTGCATTGAATGTCAGTTAAAGCATCCTCACAATTCAAAAAATAGATTTTTATATAATTTTATTATATTTGTTGCTATTTCAACTTTACATTTTTAGCAGTAATAGTTAGATTTGTAAGAGTATTTGTTTTGTTACCTAAATTTTTGTTACTATAAAAGTCAATTGAGAAAAGCCTTTATATAATTTGTAATTCACGTTATTTTTTTTCAGGATTTACATTAAATGTTTTTATTAGCTGAACAAATGAACATTTTACCGCTACTCAAAATATAAAACGTGTGTGTGCTTTTGTTACATTTTTTGTCTATTGATTGCATAGAAAATAAAATAGTTTTTAAAGATCATATTAGCAAAAGCCATGTTTGTCCAGAAAAAATGATAGGTATCACCAAGTAAACAAACCATATAGCAGAAATTTAAATTATTGCTCTTGTTCGTTAGGGGTAAACAGGTGATAGAGGTAACAGGGTAGCACATCTAAGATTTGAAAACTTGTAACTGAAAAAAACACAGCTGTTTTGCAGCTATATGACCTGGCCACTTTGCAGTCAATAGATTTATAAAGCTCTAGGACTGAAGGGGATAAACTTTCATCAGTGAAGCTGTGGGTTATCTAGCAAACCTGGAATGGATTTCAAGCAAATGTGTAAAATCCAGGACCAGATCCATTCCAGGTTTGCTGGATCATCCACCTTCACTGATGAAAAAGTATCCTCTCCAGCCTTGAAGAGCTAAATAAATCAAGCCCATTAAGTCGACCATGAACTTCCCTATATGTCAAAGTTTTCTAGAGCCAACTGTGAGGCCATCTGTTTAACATCTAAAGCTTTGCTGAAATTGGGTCCTACGGAAAGACAATGATCCCAAGCACAACAGTAAATCTTCAACAGAATTGCTAAAAAAACAAAAAAAACAAGGTATTTCAATGACCTAGTTAAAGTCTAGACCTCAAATGCCGTGGCAGGATCTTAGGTGTAGCTGTCCATAAACTAATTCCTGTTATCCCCAATGAACTGAAGCAATGTTGTAAAGAAACATGGGCCATAACTCAAACATCGATGTGAGAGACTGATAGTCATGCAGAAAAAAATTACTTCAAGTTTTTGCTGCTAAAGGTCATTCTACAAGCTAATAAATCATGGGGTGTACTTATTTTTTTACACATGACTTCTCCGTTGAGGCTTATTTTTGTTAAATAATGACATGATGGAACCCGTTGTGTGTTGCTTTATATTTGCTTATATGTAAACCCTTAGAATTAAAAGAGGGTGTACTTTCTCTTTCAAATTACTGTGTTTGGGAGGTACCACAGCACCCAGCAGAAAAACATGCTATCCAAGACAGCAACGTTTTACCCACCGCCTACCAGGGAGGTGAGTTTTCTCAATTCTGAATTAACTTACTGGCAAGGTTGCTTTAAAGCAGGTTCGTGTAGGTAGCCTTTCTGTGAGCCTATCACTGCCACCTGATTTCATGATTGCTCAAGCAACGAATCATTTGGGCACTACAGTTTTCTTTAGTATTTTTGTGGGCAATGAAGGGGCAATAGAAAAGTACTGACCTCTTTATGCTACTGAACATATTAGGCATCAGAATCATTGGTGAAATATTTCTTGTGAAGATCTGCCAAGATTACAGTGCAATATCATTGTCAAACATGGCATATTTTCCATCTTGGAACAAATTGTTTTTGATAGTGTTGATCGGTATGGATTGTACAGCCATTTACATCACAAATATATTTTCTTTCCCAAGTTTTTGGCTACTCGTCTCATTATAAATACTGTAAATGCACAGATGTCAGTGGCTAAAGTCATTCTTTGTAAGACGTGTCAGAATTGAACATTTTTAACCAGACGAAGGGAGGATGGCCTGTGACAGGGCACATAGGAGAGGACATTCATTAGTAACCCTACAAAGGAAGTAGTAACCTTATAAATACTCATGAATTAAAAAAAAAATGTATTGTTGAGATTGTGACAAACGTGGCGATCAGGGTGTTTGACACAAATTAGATCTATACTATTTCCAGAGACTGGTTGATAGGGGATCAAATACTTATTTCACTCATTACAATGCACATCAAGCTCTGACTTTTGAGCACTGGGTTTTTGAGGGTTCTTTTGTTGTTATTCTGTCTCTCACACCTACAATAAACCTACCATTACAATTATAGACTGGTGATTTCTTTGTCAGATGGCAAACGTACAAAATCAGCAGGGGATCAAATAATTCTTTCCCTCACTGTAACTTACTTAGAATTGTTTAAAACACAAGTACTGTCAAAAGCAACTGTGGTCTTTTTATGGTTTGGCCCAATATAATGGTTAATTACATATACCTACACACTTTATTTGTTTGTCCTACCTTAAAAATCTCTCAATTACAGTAATTTCTGTTTTCTAAATCTGAATCTGTGAATACTAACCAATTTTAGATTAAAATAAATACATACCAGCATTGTTGAAAACCCTCCCTGGTCTATTAATTCTTGTTTGTTCTGCAAACTATATTTATATGCCACTATATTTACATATCTAATAACTACTTGTATAGAAAATGATTATGCGGTAAAGTGTAATAGTGGGTAGGCTATGGACTTTTCAAGTATTTACATTTTTTAGCAAACAGTTAATGAGCTTTAAAACAAACTAGAATTGACCTCTGTATGATTAGGTACTATAGGGCAATTCAACCTAAAAACTCCCAGGGTAAGCATTAAAGTTCTTCTAGCATTCCAGCTATCCCTGTTGTCTTCTCCAAGGGTACCTGCTATGTATTTATACATATTAAAAGGATGACATGTAACTGCTGGGAGGAGGAAGTAGGGTAAGCTCAGAAAGCAACTTAGGTGTCTTCAATGCAGTTCACTGCTGTGAACTTTGAAGATGGGTTGCTTCCCAGTGTCTTCAGCACCAGTCTAATATTAGTTGGAGAAGGATAAGGATTGCTGACTTCTCAGAACATGGCCATCCTAACAATTACCGTCAACACTGGGTTGTTCTAGCAGTTCAGTGTTCTCTTAAAGCAGAACTGTGCTGGGACTGCTGGTGGAAAGAAGGCATGTGAGAAAACATGCACATAGTCATATCTAACAATAGTTCTGCCCTCCAGTATATTTTTTTCTTTTGCAAGTGTACTTTAATGTCACATCAAACAGGAAAAAGCAGGACCAGCTTGTTAAAGTAAATCATTATTAGGTTAATGTTGTTAATACATAAAAATGCCTAATGATCGTATAGATTTTTCTGATTGGGGTTTCATTCGGTCCTAGAAGGTGCAGAAGAAGCAGGGATGCACTGGGTATTGCTGCATTCACAGCTCAGCTATTTTGACACTTTAAGGGAGGATGTTTAGCTTCGCTTTAATTTTAAATAATTTTTTATTTGTTGAAGCTCAACATTTGCAATGCATAATAGCATGCAGCACAATAAAATAGTAAATTTTTGGTTCTGACTTGATACCCTTGAATGATATGCTGCCATGGCAGCTCATTTAAAGTGCAATTTGTAATGTCTGCCTCACTACACATGAGATGCAGGCTTCCAAGTATGGTGAGAAGCTTTATCTCAGGTGTGCACATGCACAGGATCTGATAGTCACACATCAGAGGTGACTGTACACTCTATCAAGAGAACTGGCAGAAATTAACCATCTTGCCCAGGGCAAAATGTAGGTGTCAGGAGTCAGAAACCATGAGGAGGAATGATGGAGGATGTGGTTTTACAGGTGCACTGTCAAGGTTAAGGATAAGCATACATACCTTGTAAACTTAAGGAAGTGTTTAGAGAGTCTGGCATTTTGAGTACAGATCTACTTTAAATGTTTTAGCCATGCTACTCCTTTCTTTTCTTTTCCAGACTTTTCATATTAATGTATGCTGGCACATATTGTTATTTTATCCTTTGCACCATTCTTGTTGCCATCTTTGGATTGTAATGAGATGCCCCAGCCTGGATACAGTGATCTAAGTGAGGTCTACCTAAAGATTTAAGTAGCCAAATCAGGACCTTCTTCCTCCTGCTGGTGTCCATATTTCCCTTAATAAGACCTTTGATGAAATGATTCATATAAAATTACATACATACAATAAACATTTGTAGTAGGACACATTTCTACTAATAATAGTTGTCTTGTTGATAAGATGTCGATATACAGTGATACCTCGGGTAATGAGTGATTCGTCTAACAAATTTTTTGGCTAACGAAGATTTTTTTTGCTGAGTTTCGGCCTCAGCTAAAAAATGCATTTGTGAATGTGCGATAGCAAACTGCAGCCGCGATGAGCTGTATTGAGCTGTATTTTAATTTTGTTTTGGCTAATGAAAATTTCGGCTAACAATTGTAAGTCAGGAACAAATTATCTTTGTTAGCTGAAGTATCAGTGTATTTGTGAAATATATTTGACAACTATAGTGCTATATCTGCGATTTCCCCTGGATCAGAGAGCAATTTGGCTGTCTATGGGGTTCCACAGGGCACGCCGAGTGAAATTTGGAGTTGAGTTAGCAAAACATTTAATTGGTTAAAATGAAAATATCCTACCATTAGACTGTAGTCTCCTCACTCTGATCTCAGTCACAAAGTGTAGAGTCACTGCAGTCTATTTGTTTTCACAAGCAAGCATTCATATTTCGGACAATAAAGGGAAAGGAGTTTCATTTTGTCAGTTTGCTTGCTAATATCCGACTTCTGTAACAGGTGTACAGCCAGTTATGTGTTTGGTTTTATAAATCAAGAATGTCATTTGTTTGTTTGTTTTTTTGTAATGCCCATACATTTAAATTAGCTGAAAAGAATGAGCTCATTAAGGACCTCATTTACAAATCAGACACAACTTAAATGATAGATCAATATTTTGTTTGCAGCTTTCCCATTACACATAGTCAGAATAAAAGATTTATTCCAGCAATGATCACATTTAAGTGACAATCAGTAGAATTGCTGGCTAATTTGTGTATGCCAGATTCAATATGTAGCTGTAATAGCCAGAGATGCATCCTTTTTTCTTTATGACTCTCTACAAATTGAAAGTCTTTTTTACCAGAAACAGAAGTGTGTTGTGTTAATAGAAGCAGCCATTATGATGTATTTACCACTAAACTGTAGTTCTACTTTATTGGCAGATAGGAGAAGGTTTGAATAGAAACTTGATCCAGAAGTTTATATGAAAGATGTGATAAGCCTGGAGATAATACTCATTTGACACACACATCTTGCTGAGTTGGGCTATATTATTTCCACCTCCCTATCAGGAGATCTAATTTTATAATCTCTTCAGTGCTGTTGCCTGGAAACCTCCATGTAAACTCCCATATTATCTGATCGTATTACAGTGTTTCCATAGCAGAGTAGAATGGGTCCCACTGGGGTGCTCATATCCATGCATGAGCATTCCAGGGATATGAAAATCCCCTTTGTCACCAAGGCAGTATACTAAATGACAATTGGCATGCCAACAGACTTCTTAAAAATAGCTGATTAATTGCATAGCTTACCCATTCCATCCACCATTACTTTTAATGACTTATATTGCATTCTGTTTATCTTTCAAATGTAAAACTCCAATTCACCAGATTTCTTGTAGTACAAAAATGTACATATCATTTCCAATGTAACCACATCTTTGACAAAAGGAAAATGTTTCCATAAATACAACTTTTACGTGGAAAGTAAATATAACAGGTGCAAATAATACTGGAATCTAAATACATATACATTACATTATATCAAACTGACTAAAGTTACCCATACCCCCTGAGAGAACAGCTGCCCAATTTGAGCTGGGCTGGTCATTGATCTCATGTCAACGGAACCCATTCACAGCTGCTGTAAGTCCACACTAAGAGGGTGGGGGACTTTGCAAACTAATGAGCAGGTTAGATAACTTGTACAGATTGAAATTGTGCCCCCCTGTAAAGTGGAAACAGCAGTATCTTTTAGCTATGCCCCCTTCCCTGTGCATAGCAACAAACACTACTCTAGACTATTGCCTATATTCTGATTTCTCTATTCATTTGTTAGCTTTTGGATTTTGTATTGATTATAATTATGATACTGATTGGTGACTGGTGCCTATTCTCCTTTGTATTGTTGTATCCTTGTATGTGCTCAATGTGTTTTGCTTCTTTTAATCAAAAAAAATATTGATTTAAAAAAAAAAACATTTAAAAAAAATTGCTGGATTAAGCAAGGTCATCCATATGCCCTTTTTTGGGAACATTAAATCCTTATGTATCCAGATTGATTACATGCAAAAAAAAGTTTTTATACTTTTTTCTCGTTTTCTCTGGGATACAAAATGTTGTCTGGCATCTTGCTGTCCTTTAATAGATGCCTGCAATGAATGGAATTGTTGGATCATAATTTATGCATTCAGCAAGCCATATGGCTCATTTACTCCATGTGTTACTGAACTTGGTTAGGGAGATTGTGGGCTCCTGTATAAAAGAGTTGCATCTATCAAAATATGCCACATATTTTTCACATAAAATGTACCCGTGTGCCAGATTTGACCCAAGGTACCTTCAATATTCTTGTAGAAAAATGTTTAGTGGTAAGTGTTTTGATGGAGATTTTAACTGTGTTTTACTATTTTATCATCTGTTTTCATTGAGTAATGTGCTCAGCATTTGTGACTTGCAGTTGTAATAAAACAAGGTTTCTTAACCAAAGGGCTATGTGATATTAATATTCTCCTTAATGTGAGATTTATGAAGATATTATCACAGAAATTAATTCAGTCACATTTATTATTATGTATATGAATCTGATTTTCTAAAATGAACATCAAAAAGCTTATATTTGGTCCTAGCATCACATACATTTTTTAATTTGTGTATATTGTGTAAGAAAAGTATAACACTTACAGGTAATTGTCTCCAAGACCCTTTATCACTATGCCCATTAGGATATAAAAGATTCTCTTGTAATATTAACCCAACCAGTGATACTCGCCTTTTCAATGCTTCCCCACTTCTCCATTCCTCCATCGGAATGCAAACCCAGTGTAGGTTCCAACATGGAATGCTATGACCAAATTTACACTGGGGAAATGCCTATCAGGACAACTCCAGCCTAGTGATTGCCAGACTCCTTTTTATACATTGAAGTACGCCGAGTATCTTCAGACCACTTCAATGTAGGAATAGCATAGCAAAGGTGCACTGTGAAGATTGATATTATCAGGTGTGGAGACCAATGTTCTTAAAAGATTGTCAGACCAGACAAAGGTGGTTCTAATGGATCATGTTCTGGGAATCTCCGGATTATTTAAAAGCCCTTCAAGACCACTCATAATGTCTAAGACAATTAAACCGTTTTTCTTTATGCAGGGATCAGAAGTGTAGACCTTCGAGAGCTTTTTGTTTTTGTATTCTTTTTCTATATACCTCATGAACCAGGTAACCATACCCCATTCTTCCCTATCCAGTTACTAATCCTTGAATCAGCTACTCTGAAACAAGGGAGCTCTACTGGTAATGCATGGTTCAATGGATGCTTCCAGTAGAGTCCACAAGCTTTTGCTTGGAGCACATGGTAAAGTGTGTCTTTACTCTTCTATGCCCCAAAATTATCTGTACTGTTCACTTCCTGTTTTGCACCTTCTTCAAAGCAGTATCCCACTTCCTGTACAATAAGATTTGATTTTTTTTCATTCAGACCAGCTTAGCCTTGGGGTAAAAAAGTATTTAAATATCATAGCAGTTAGGAATCTCATTTAAACTAGGAAACTAGGTTTCACTGAATCACATTTAACACCGATAATTATTTGACTCATAAATGGACACTTCTTCCATAATATGCAACAAACAATTTAGGCATGGTAACACAACCAGCCCGATATTAAAAGGTAAATTCTAAACAAATAGGCTTAAGGAGTCCATGTGACTTGCTACACACATGTAAATCCACTACCAATTTTGTGCTCAACCAATTTTTTTGATAGCTTTTGCATTCAGTAATTGATCATTCAGCAGCCTCATAAAACTGAACACATATGTACAATTTTCTGTTCCTACAATTTTTTCTACTGACAGAAAGTGATCAGAATCTTAGTTGGATATAATCAATCAACTCCTTGGACACACTTATCTTGGCTAAAGTTGGTCCAAAACAGTATTTCAGAGGAATTTCTATTTTTCTGGACATAGAGTAGAGAAATAATTGGATTATGTCATTGATGGACTGTTTTTTCAAAAGAATAACCCTAGAGAGAAAGTCAAAGAAATGTTCATTCTATTTTAGCAATGTGTCCAGTGAGATCGATGACATGCCATTGATCACCACAGTCTGTTTGTCCAATGATCTGTTCCTCAGCAATATATAAATTGTATAATTATCAAAAAAGTAAGCAAGTAAGTAAAAATAAAATCACTTATCTAGTTTCAGTGTACATCAGTCAGTAAAGATTTATCACAATGTATTGCCTTAATGACTTCCAGGCTCATATCAGTGTACAGGAAGTTTTAATTAGGATCATCACTGAAATGGCAAAATTTCCCAAGAAGTATATTTGTTTTATGGTAGTTTGTCAAGTTTAGTGCTGTATTGTTATACACTAATAATTAATGATAAAGTATAGAGTTTAGAGCTTCATAGAAACAGTTTACTTCTCCTGATACTCTGTTATTGGAAGATCCATTTATTTTCTTTAAGGCATGCAAAAGAATATCCTATGTGGGATGATTATTGTTGTATTTAGCAAGACAGCAGTCTTCAGAAGACTGAACTCTCTCCCTTAGTAAGGTATGTTATACTTTTATCAAATGGCATAATACCTACAATTTTTTATATAACTTTTACAATGTAAGATTTATGGATGTTTTAAAATGTATCAGTATCAATAGGATATACACGTCAGTGTAATATGTAGTTTAATCTACATAATATCTGTGTTAATGTTCTAGAATCATTGTTTTTAGGTTTTGTATATATTATAATCATTAGGATGCAGCTCCAAGTTTTTGTCTGCCTGAGACAAGTAATTAACTGTTATTCAGACACAGTATAATTAGGGTTATCCATAGGCAAAAATATGGCATCCTAAAGTTATACACCTCAAAGATGGTGAGGCCTAATGAAGTCATAGTACTATTACTAGAAATTATGGGGATATCAGAAGACACTTGTCCTAATACAAAGAAAAATAAAAAAGCTTTCTGTTTTTTTTGGACAGGGATTAAATTGTATCTACATTCAGGATATTATCATCCTAGTGCTAAAATCAGTAATAGTTTTTTTAAGTTAATCAGCAATATATGACACATTTATTCTTGCTCTTGGAAACCTATTGTACAGTATTGGTGACACTTGCTTACTGCAAGGTAAACATATGTAACATGTTAACTCAAAAATTGTTCACATACCATGCTTAGAATGCCTTAAAGCTGCAGGTGTTTTTTTATGTTTTTTTTAATGTTTATAATAAAAAAGAATATGTAATAAAAAATAATAGAGTTTTTATCTAATATTAAACCCTTAGGTATTTTGGTGAGGATACCATTTTCAGGGGCATTTAAATTATACTAAATTTTCATGGAAATTAGTGAAAAAATGGCTCACATGCTTCTCTATACCATGAGGGGTAGAATTATTGTTGTGTAAGACGTAGAGGAAAACAGCATATAGAACACACAAAGCATACCGTTAAAGTGGAACTAAACTCCGAGTTACTAACCTGTCCGCGTTTCTGACAAGCCACCACCATCTTCTTTTTTCTCTACTTCCTCCTTGTGATCTTCGTCTGTGTTGATTGGCCGGGATGATGTAACTTCTGCATAGCAGCGCAGGAGTTCATTCATTCCCAGCACTCACAAAGGAAGCCAAATATGCAATAATGGCTTGACTGATCTTGTATTCTTAAAAGAAGAACAGAAGTTCTAATTTAACATTTTTCTGGCATGCATTCTTTTTGAAGAGTGACAGAATGTTTAAAGGATATTAGAAGATTTATCAGGGTGTGTGTTGCAAAGCCTGATGGGTAATTTACTAAACTTTCAATATGTACAGGGTCACCTTAAAAATATGTAAATATATCCAAATGTAGGAGGTCTATTCATAGAACAGTGAACATGGAGCAACATTTTCTGAAGGACTCTTCTATGACCATGTTTTTAATGTAGCAGTGATTGATTCTCCAGCAGTGAATGTTATTGAATGTCAGATCCACTGCTTTATATATAGACCTGTCAGATGTGGATAGTAAACTGTCACATGTATAACTTAAACCTGAATTAAAATATATTTCACATTATCCACAAATAATGTCTTGTGTAACAAATGATTTTGCAATCCTTGTTATTACCTTGTAAAAATAGCAGTGACCTTGCTAAAGTCCTCCATATAACCTAAAGAGCAGAATTGTGGGAGGGACAAATCAGCTTCTGCCAGTACAACATACCTGCAAAAAAACTAGAGAGGGTAGATACAAGACCAATCACCCTGAACTAAGAAATAGAGCAACAGCTTGGTCTTTATACCAGGAAGCTCGTAGACAAAGGCAATGTTCCATGCTGGATTATTGATCACAGATCTGTAGAGAAGTACAGAAAACACTTTGAGATTCATATAATAAAACATATGCCTTTTGTATCTTCACAAAATCTGCTTATCCTGTATTTTAGCTTTAAAATAACTGTCACTTGGAAAAGTCTTTTATGACTGTATGCAGTATAAAATCATAGAATAAAAATGTGTTTAGTAGATATTTTTTCACTCCGTCAACCAGTTTATTTAGTGTGGCTCAGCGGTGGAAAACATCTGCTATACTTACATAGTATGTGAGGTAGGATGTTGTGGCCAGTTAACAGAAGGGTGTGAGTCACATAAAAAAATGACAAATACAGTATAAGATGTAATTATTAATTCATAGCAGAAAATAGCTGTAATTAATTAGAAATTTGGCTAAATTTGTCAACCTTTGTTTATGTTGTTCAATTTTGCTGCTTCATTTAAAAATGTTTCTATTATCTTTTTACTGTAAATGTTTAAACACATTTAGTGCACTTTAGTTTCCGTGCTTCATTTTTTTTCTCATATGTTAACTGAGGTCATGGTTTTGAGGTAGAGGACTAATTCTAAAATCCCCATTTTCTTGGCCCGAATAACACTGACATACAATCTCTTCTTAAGACTTTACAGAAGACGTCAGCTGTATCATACTGACCTCACTACAGGTTAACATAGACTAATGGAGTTTATTGTAAGGACACAGGCAAGAAATACCAATATCTGTATAAACAGACAAGATAGGCCAACTGCCTAAAATCCTCCATCTGCAGTTACAAATATGCTTCCAAAAATCAGTTTAAAGGTTCAAATTTACAGAAACAGCAGTATTCCTTACTCTGGTGTTTTTATTAGATCCAACTTTTTTATTTATTTTTAATATAACAAAAATATGTTGTCCCTCCTCAAAACAGACAGAGCAGACAAATCATACAGGTTGGTATTCAGCATGAATATATTATATAATATGCTTTATCCTTTACAGAATTGTGGCATCATAAATGGTGCACAAACACTCTCTATAACAGAAGTGTTTCCTATTAAAGGTATATACATCATGATAACATGGGAAATATATTTCTTTATTATCTTGACTTAATTGTTTCTGCACAGTGCATGTTTCAGAATATAAAAAGCTATTATAGCATTGTTTTACCTATTTTCTATCTGCACTAGTAAAACCCCATGTTGAGGCCTAACTCTTCCATCTTGGTGACTAACCATAGCTGCAATGCTTCCTGGTTCCCAACTATACCCCTTTTCAATCTGGTGCCTAATCTTCATACGCTTTCACCCTGCCCAGCCCCCTGCTCAGTTTAGGCGCTTAGAACCTAAAGCCCTGTACAGACATTGGCTAGACATCACATTTCTGTCACTGGAAACAAACGTTGGCATCATTTCCAGTGACAGGAGAAAGAACAAGCACTGGACACATAGTACTGGTCTGCTCTATAAGAAGACTGAGTGGTACCCCAGTTTGCTCTCTCTCTACAGGAGAGCAGGGATCATTGTAGGAAATACTCAAGTGTTGTTCATTGTTGTGATGGGGCAAATTGATAAACAACATTGGGGGACTGCTGTGCACATGCTACATAGCCCCCCTATCCTATCCCTAAACTTTTACTGCTGGCACCCTTTGTCACCATTTCATTCTTCCTGATAGGAATGCTTGGTAGAGATTCTGGCTGCAGCTTGGTTTTTAGTGAGATTTAGTGATCCTGGCTGTGTCCAGGCCATCTAGAGTTGTGCAAGAGCAGGTGTAGCGGGTTTACACAAGAAGCCATAATTGATAAGACACCAACCCTGGACACAAAGACACCTCTTAAAATGTTCTGTTGTTTCTGAGCAGTCTACCATTAACTAAGCAATTACTTCCGACGTAGATCTCATCACATTCTAAAAAATATTATTAGTTTTCTGTAATTCTTTATGGGTTTATAGGAGCCTTTTGTTTAATGCCATCGTACTTTTGTAAGCAAAAAAAACATGAAGTGGCTGCATGTCCAAGAAAGTACTTCATTATGTAATTAACTGACATATTGATAGTAAAATCTGACAGTATACTTAAACCATAAAACAATACAAAAACAATAC
This sequence comes from Pyxicephalus adspersus, assembly GCF_032062135.1. Lineage (NCBI taxonomy): Eukaryota > Metazoa > Chordata > Amphibia > Anura > Pyxicephalidae > Pyxicephalus > Pyxicephalus adspersus. The sequence continues at coordinate 48,029,961 of NC_092858.1, read as the reverse complement.
ATATACCAAATTTTCCTTTCTACATTTCAGTTGTAAAATTGTCCCCATTTTCATGCTTTTATGGTCAAATTTGATAAGAGGGCCAGTGTGTTCTCAAAAGCTCATATATAATAACATCTTTATAGGATTTTTTTATGGTCTGCCTATAAAAAGTGTAACAATTTGAAAATCCAGTTTTCTTGAGCATAAAAATGCTATATTAGTACTTGGAGCAGTTACCTTTCATTCTTCCCTTTATACCAATGAATCTGTCAGCAGAACTGTCAAACATTCTCACAACCTTTCTCACTATTCCTCATCCTGTCTATTTACAAATTACCTATGTGTTGTACTTCAAGAATTTCAGAGCCTTCTAGTCATTTCGTAGCATCTACAGCACAGAACTACACTGTAGCAACATCATTCAATAGACGCTCACCCACCATGCACTCTGCCAGCCAACAGAAGGTGTGCATTAGCCAACATTGATTCTCACCTTTCACCTGCCACACATAGCATAGCATACCCCCTTCACATCTTTGTCCCTTGCTGAATTAACACCAAAACATTAACACAGATATCGGACTTTGTATGCTAAGGAATTCTCAATAAGTTTGCCCATGTCTATTTATTACCTTTCAGGTACATTAAAGCACATTCACCCATCTCACTTTGCAGAAAACAAATAAGCAATTTTGTTAATCAGATTCACTATTCACTCTTATCCTGTTCTTGTCCAATTCCAATTGTCTTCTTTTGAAAAAATGATTGTGGGGGGACATAAACTGTCAGTAACATTACTTAGTGAATTCTTTTCTTAAGGATACCAATATTAATTTCTTTTTGTTCAGGCATACTTAGTACAGATCCTCACCATACCTATATACTTATATACATCTCTATGTAACAGAACTATTTTATGTGACCATTATCTCTCCTGCCGCTGTGATTTCTGCTAGTGGTTGCTGTTGCTTTTATCACCTACCACCACCAAAGATTAAAAAAATCAATTTATTGGCTTGCCTGCCTGTATGGCAGTCAATCTTCTCCTGGGGCAGCATCAATGAAGCACAGTAAGTATTTATATAACAAGGAGATGTGAGATATAGTTGCTGCATTACCTGTTAAGGACAGCTGAGACCTCTACCTGCTAAAGGAAAAAACCCTGCAGGACATTTCTTTAGTTATGTATCTAGCATTATTGTATTGTATTGTGACATGGCAAAAGGGGTCATCTTGGAGGGAAGAATGTTTGGCTATCAAGTGGGCATTGGAAGCCCTTAAGTACTATCTGTTGGGTAGGAAGTTCAGACTTGTCACAGATCACGCTCCTCTAAAATGGATGTGTGACAATAAAGAAAAAAACAGTGACTGGGTGGTTCTTGTCTCTCTCACCCTTTAAATTTACAGTGGAATACAGACCTGCTAAACTCCAGGATACTGCAGACGCTTTGTCACAAGTCCACGGCCTCTCAATGTCGGTTGCTCAACTGCGGTGGCATTAAAACATTATTGCTATAGATTGTAAGGTAGTATTGTTTCAATGAAAGAATAGGATATAGGACAAAAATAACTGAAAAGGTGGTGTAATTAGCTGCAACATATTGTAAATAAGATGGGACTATTTAGATTTTCTATCTTCATGCAAAATGACATATAACCTTAAGTCGGACTCGAGTCCAAATCGCGCGATTTGAGTTCCAACCTCTGAACATGAACAGAATTTTGTATAACCTTGCCTATATTTAATATATTTGTTACTTTGGAGCAAGCCTGTGGAGACTGTAATCCTGATAATCCACTTGTGTGAAATTATAGCAGGAACCTGTAAGAAACTTGTAGAGTATCCTGAGAGCCCAAAAACTTGAGGTGCTCTAATATGCAAATACAAGCCTTGCGATCTCCTGTGTGTGCCTTGCCAGTAACAAGTATTGTATGTAGAAAATGACTTTTATGGTGTATATACCCTGTTTCCCCGAAAATAAGACCTACCCCGAAAGTAAGACCTAGCACTATTTTGTAAACCTGCCCTAATAAAAGACCTACCCCGAAAATAAGACCTAGGAGAAAAAGAAAATAAAAGCATACATACCGGTAAATTAAAAAAAGTACTCACCGAGACAGCTCCAGATATCTGATCCTGCGTGTGTGTCCTTTATGCTGGCTGCAGCGTGTGTGTCTTTGATGCTGGCTGCAGGGCGTGTCTATTCCTGAGCCAAACTGAAAGTAAAAAGCCTGCACACGTGCCCCCGCGATTCTGAACAAGGAAGCAAGCTGCTGATCCCTGCCCTAACGGAGATCCCTGCACTTAATTACGGGTAAGTGATCAGAAGGGGACAATGGAGTCAATGGAATAGAGTGATCAGAAGGGGACAATCATTTCATAGTGATCAGAAGGGGACAATCATTTAATAGTGATCAGAAGGGGACAATCATTTCATAGTGATCAGAAGGGGAAAATCATTTCATAGTGATCAGAAGGGGACAATCATTGCATAGAGTGATCAGAAGGGGACAGTCAATGGCATAGAGTGATCAGAAGGGGATAATCAATGGCATAGAGTGATCAGAAGGGGAATTTGAACGGCACATGAGTGATCAGAAGGGGTATATGAACGGCACATGAGTGATCAGAAGGGGACAATCAATGGAACATGAGTGATCATGAGTGACTTTCAACAATAAATGTGTACTGTAGTCTTCTTCATGGAAAAATAAGACATCCCCTGAAAATAAGACCTAGTGTGTTTTTGGGAGCCAAAAAAAATATAAGACAGTGTCTTATTTTCGGGGAAACACGGGTATTTGTAAATAACACACAGTCAGCTAGAATTTTCACTAACAGCTGGCAGCATTGCATTATTATACATTTTTTTAGCTCCAATTAAGTTTTTCCATTGATATTTCACCCCACTACATTTTAAACCCATCTCCATTTTTTATTGCCTTGTAAACATAATATGCTTACCTAAACCCACTATATATAACTCTTGCCAGTGCTGTTTTTGGGTGCAAGAGATTGTTAGTCTGGGGCTGCGGATGGCGGTCTATGCAATTACATTATGGCTATCGCATCCTTTTCTGGATCCTGAAAGAACTCTGCATCCATGGGTATTAGATTATTATTGCCCTGGATATCCTCTATAATATGCTGATTTTAAAAAAACGTATTTGTAACTTTCATACCAAGAACTAGGCTAAGGCAGAGTATGGGCTGGAATGCTAAAAAAAACTACACAGTTTTGTGATCCTTGACATACCATATATTTTTGTGCTTTAAATTTGTTCCCTATTCTTTCCTCAATCCACAGATTTGCAGTAAAGTAGCTTTGATTAAGTTGTAAATTGGTTTAATGACTTTAATCCCAAGCCACTCTTGAATGAACTAATAACGTACACTGGTGTAAATAGACTACAGAAGAACTTCTTTGTTTATTGTTCTTTTGTGCTCACAAAAAAATACATTAGACTTTAACCATGCTTTTTTTCACACAACAATTAGTTGTAGTGGGGAAGTTACTGATTTATCTGTTATTCCTCTATTCTTAATGCAGACCCTGAAGTAAAATGCATGGTCCATTTACACTGCCAAGGCCTCTTCCTCCTTTGGAAAATACATGTAATTATTAGGTGTAAACTATACCTGTTATGAAAAGTTACAGTTTATACTTACCTCACTCCTGTCTTTCACCCGAGGTGCCTAGTAGAGTATGACATCACATGTCCGCAAATTCCAGGGAAATAAATAGCAGCCAAAACCTTAGGAAAAGAAAGCTATAAGGATGAAAGATGAGAGGGATGGGGTTACTTTTAACTATCCTCTCACCATATGTATCCCAATTTCCCCAAATGAACCATGACCCCAATTACCCATCCCTACTCAGACTGCAGACATGCAGGGTATGTAATGAACGTACAAGTTAATATTTATACAAGGTAATATCAATAATACAGCCTGTCCTTCTTTCCAAGACCATTTTTTTAAAATAAAAAAATGAAAAGAAAAAAAGAAGTAAAAAAGGGGGTAGGGAGGAGTTTGGTAAGGGGAGGAAATTGAGAGAAATGGGACAGGATGGGTAGGGTAGACACATACCAGCCAAATATTAAAGGGGAAAGATAGCAGTAGAAAGGGAAAGGGATAATACAAAGAAGGGAAAGGGGCTATCTATCTGTCAACACAAACTGAGCCCTACAAAAAAGGTGACTGAGCACCATGCAATGTAAGCATAAAAAATTAATATTTCTAAAACTACGAGCTTGCCAAAAATACAGCATACTTTCCTGTTAAGAAAGCAGACCTAACGCATTGTAAGAAACTGAGAATGTGTGTGCACAGTGGCTTTTTGTACAAACATCCCTCAAATGTTTTGTGCAGAGGTCCAAGGACAGAACTAACTACAGTTGCATACCTGCCTATTTTCCTCTATGCAGCAACTCACAAGGTATTCACTTTTAAACAAAACTTAAAGTAAAATATTGAGAGAAGTCCCTCTTCTGCAGAAGGGACATGGGATGCAATCAAAGAAACTTGGCTGCCTGATTGCAATTTTTGAATTACACTTACCTGTCCATCCACCATCTTACCTGTCCTTCCTCCATCCTGGGTATTACCATCTTTACTCTGTCTTCTTCTGGGGTCAGGTCTTCAGCCATTCCAATTGGCTACACAAGAATGACTTGACTTGTATGCATAAACAGTTAGTATCATACACCAAGCTGTACATGCTCTATATACTTTACAAAGAAGGTTGAGAACAGGCAGGTAGGCTTGTTTTATTGCAGAAGGAAAACCTGCCTTCCCTCATTTTTAAAGAAACAACAATTTTAGTTCCACCTTAAGGTAGGAAAGTCCTTGTTACTGGACAGAAGAAGTTCTACAAAGCACCTTTGGGTTTTTTTTTTGTCTTTGTTATTAACATTCAGGGACCACAGATGTAGAAAGAAAAATGTTAGAAACTTCTTCCACCTAATCTCATTAGTTCTTAGGAGACTGTCTACCTAGAAGATAAATACCAGGCATGGGACTAATCCAAGGAAACAGGGACACATATTAGCTTAGCTATATTTTATGTTCTACTGCTGGGCAATGCACTTTGCTTCCAGCTCATACCTTTCACTAATTTGTTTGCCTTCACTAAGCTGATAGATTCCCTGCTTTCCGAGCTATGACAAGCTCTGATTTTCTCACTCATTCAGTAGATTAAGTAATATCAAGATTGCACAGGGAGAGAATGAAATAGATATAGCAGCAAGTATCCCAACACCTTAAAGAATCCTTGTCTATTGCCAGGATTTAACTTGCTCCTTAGCAAAGTAAACACAAGCCATTAATGTTATCCACTCTTTTCTAAGTTACAGTAAATAGCCACTAATTATAACTTCATAGTTGATCATTAGCAGTAATTAGCATACAATTAGCTGTGCTTTAGAAAGAAACCAATCTTAATAGTTTTACTTTGATCAGTAAAAATTCATGCAACTCAGGCAATCAAAAAAAAAAGAAAGAAAATGCAGAATTCTCCATGTCATTAAAATATATTTAACTTGGATGGGTTGTGATTTGTATTACTAGATTGTGATTTGGACCACATTCAGCTCCAAAGATGTTATCAAACTGTTATTCATGTGAGGCTTAGCAGCCTTTTTAAATAACTTCAATTTTAGAATTATTTTCTTAACATATGCATTAACAAATAAATTATTTTATTTTTTAATAAATGGAGAGAGGACAAGATGTTTCAGTTTAAAACAAATGAAATCCTTATGTTAAACCTAATAAAGAATAGGTTTCCTTTCATCTAGACCAGTGTTTTTCAACTTTTTTTGAGCCACGGCACATTTTTTTACATTGAAAAAATCCTGCGGCACACCACAAATCAAAAGTGTTACAAAATGACACTCTGTAGCTAATTCTTTTGTCTCTAAGAATAAACAAGAAAACTGTTACCTACTGCCACCCACTGACATGGAAGAGTATTACATTACTCTGCCAGTCACTACAGCACAGACACTCGACAATTGTAATTAGATAATTTCCCACGGTACACCTAAAGATCTCTCATGGCACACTAGTGTGCGGCGGCACAGTGGTTGAAAATCACTGATCTAGACACCTGATATTATATACAATTAAAGGGTATCTCTTATCAATACGGGAATACTGTAAAATCATTAAAAAGACCATAATTCTAAATCATATGCCACTGGATTTTATTTTTTTTGTCCTTTTGTTGACTATTTACAAAATGCATATGCAGTGGTTTCATTGTAGTAGGGGGGACATGCCCTGTAATTGTTGCCAGGTTGGTTATGTGCAGCTTATTTTAATCTCTGTACTATATTAACTCCTATGTATGTTTGTACAGGATTATATATTGTAATGTCAGTTCAGTGTAAACAGGAAAATAAAAATTAGGATTATGTAATATATTGTAGAAGAAATGGCTTGAAAAAGGAGGAGAGGATACACTTTTATCAGTGAAGCTGGGAAATCCAGCAAACCTTGAATGGGTTTCTTCAAAGTAATTGCAATTTGCTAGCAAATGTTTGGAATCCTGGACCAGATCCATTACAGGTTTGCTGGATCACCCAGCTTCACTGAGGGAAGTGTATCTTCTCCAGCCTTGGAGAGCTTTAATAAATCAGGCTTAAAAAAATCTTTGTGTGTATTAACTAGCGGTTAATTTCTTTCCGGTTTTATATGTCTAAAAGCGGTACATTGTTTTTCATGAAAATTTATTTTACAGTATACTACCGTGTTTCCCCGAAAATAAGACACTGTCTTATATTTTTTTGGGCTTCCAAAAACACACTAGGTCTTATTTTCAGGGTAGGTCTTATATACTTTTTTTAATGAAAAAAACACCATATTCCCAAATTCCCAAATTCCCCTTACAAATTCCCCTTCTGATCACTCTGTGCTTTTTTTCCACTGTTCGGCAGTTAGGACATGGAACAGCAGGTGGCGCTGTTCCGGTTTCTTTCGCTCTGCTTTACAAACAGGAAAAGACACGATGCTGGCAGAGGAGAGAAGAGAGACACGCTGCAGCCAGAGACACACGCAGGATCGCGTATCAGGTGAGTATATTATTTTAATTTTTTTTTTTAACACATTTTTAAGGGCTCACTAGAACTAGCCTGGTTACATGCACTTCAGCTTCTGACAGGCGAAGTGCATGTAATATCACTCCGCCTGTGACAGGAGCCGGAACTACAAGGAAAGCATCGGCTTGTGCGGCTGTGTGTTAGCCCGCTGTGTGTACGCCCGCTGTCTCCCGCTCGGTGAGTACTGTTTTAATTTATGTTTGCTTTTATTTTTTTATTTTTTTTTTTATTTTTCTACTAGGTCTTATTTTCGGGGTAGGTCTTATATTAGGGCAGGTTGGTGGAAAAGTGCTAGGTCTTATTTTCGGGGTAGGTCTTACTTTTGGGGAAACACGGTATAATAGTATAATAAAGTTTGAAACACAAAATCATGTAAAAATAATAAATTGAATACATTAAAAATCTATATATATTAAAAAAAATTAAATTTTTTAAATTTAAAAAAAAAATACATATTATACTCATACTATTATATATACTGTAAAATAAATGTTCTTGAAAACAATGTACTGCTTTTACACATATAAATCCAATGTATTGCATTCAATGCAGTTATTTTGTATTGAATGGAATACAAATGGATTTTGAATTTCCCGCCCCGCCGGCAACGTACACACGCACCGACGTCACCGGGAACTCCCCGGTGACTCATCGGATGCAGAAGCCGGCCGGAGGAAGAGAGAAGAAGACAGAGATTGCAGCGATGGACGACGCAGGACACCGGCGGATCAGGTAAGGCTGTATTTACTATTACTTCCATAGGATTACCCACACCGAGTGTGACTCGGGGTTACCGCTAGGGAGGTTAAGAGGAAATAAGAAAATCATTATACAAATCACCTCCAAAACTCATATTCCCCTGGACACCCGTGGTAACTGTCATCAATAACCCACTGTTTCCTCCTGGTTCTTCTGATCCTTGAGTCTTTTAACATCCACAATATTTATCATCTTCTCACACTGACTGGCATGTGTTCATGGAATAACTTCCGATCCACCCCCTAAATTTCTCCATGAGACTTCATCCGCTTTATCCAATAACGACATTGCCTCAACCTGATGCTGAAGTATGTTTGCTGCTGACTAGCCTTTACCTTCTATAATGCATTTAAAGGCCCTCACCCCCAAGTTGATTTCCTTTTTATACTGTTCTCTCGCTATACCTGCATAGAAAAAGTTCCTGCCCTATGTGTGCTAATGGGAACGGAATATGGAGCAATCAGCATCCCTGGAAGAGTGTAAGCCAATCTGGTTCAACATACCTTCTTGTTCTATCAATGTCCTTACTTTTTAAAATGCCTTCTTTTCTGATATCTGACGCTCTCCCATTTGGCATGTATGCAAACCTCTGTTTCAGCCAATTGTTTCTGGGGGTGCAATGCACCTAGGGATATGATACAAATCTAGAGCTCCTGTCCTAAAATGACTCCCTTTTTGTGCCTTTGTCTATAACCTGGCGTCTATTTTATTAGATGTAAACCTAACTCCTGACCTGTGGCAAGTTACGTTATAATTAGATGATTGACCCTGCAGCCAGACTCATCCATCCTTCCCACCACTCCTCTTCAGCTGCATCTCTTTGTAGTTCTCTTCATTGGCTTCCATTTCACCTTAGAATGAAATTTAAGCTCCTGTGCTTTGCCTTCAAATCTCTCCACAGTTCTTTTGCCACTTACCTTTCTGACCTAGTAAAAAGATACTCCCCCAGCCGCTCTCTCTGCTCCTCCAATGACCTACAACTGACTTCCTCACTCATAACCTCATCAGCACGGCTTCAAGACTTTTCTAGAGCTGCCCCGACTCTCTGGAATGGTCTTCCTCGTCCTATTCGGCTTGCTTTTTGATTCTGCTTATTTAAATAAGCACTCAAAACCCATTTTTTTAAACTTGCCTACCCATCTTCTTCTGTGTTTTAAACCTTCACTACTTCTCACCACTACATATCTCCCATCATATTGTGTGTAAATTCCCCCACCTACTAGATTGTAAGCTCTTTGGGGCAGGTCCTCTCCTCCTGTATCACTGTCTGTATTCATCTGTTTTTTGCAACCCTTATTTAATGTATAGCGCTGAGTAATATGTTGGCACTATATAAATCCTGTTTATTAAAATAATAATAATAATATTAATAATAAAAGAATTGACCCATTCCTAAAATGCACAGTTAGCCGCTCACCTTTACTAACATTATAGTCAATGAAAAACTAACCAGTATTTTGACTAGCCCTGTGATAAATGTATGGCCCTGTGTTAGATAAAGACATTCCAACATACTGCTGTCATCTTTTCTTACTCTATGTGCAATTTGGGTCTGGTAGGCAGCTCCTATTTTATACATAAATTTCAGCTTAAAATATTTTTTTCCAAATAAATCTAAAAGAAAGATGCAAAAATAGGTATTTTGTTTTTATTATTTCATACAAATTCATTTAGTTGTAAAAAATGCATTTTATGTCTAAGTAGATTTTTTTTAACAGCGTTTAATATAATACAATATTTTATCATTTAAACTGTTACTGAATATATTTAAACCAAACAATATGGAGAAAACCCATGGCTTTATGTATTTGTATTTCTAGTTTTTTATATTTGAATGTGACCTTTAAAGTAAACAGTTGTGTTCTGAATTTCCATGGATATTTTATAAGAATTTCAAGTAGGGAAGCTGTCTAGACTGGTGACATGCTCTTGCTCATCTCCCAGCAATCAACTCTCCTAATAGAATAAAAAATCGGCTATAAAAAACATGTAAAGGTTAGGTCACAAGACAAGGCAGTTTGGTAAGGACCAATGAAAAAAAAACATGTTTACTTCATCCAAGGATAGGTTTACATTTTATTCTTTATAAATGGCTTACATGTGTGGATCCTGTAAAGGAATCCTCTACTGCTATCACTTAACTAGCCCAAGTGAATTCAGCTACAGAGGTCTTTTGATACTTCAACCTTCTGTCTGACATTAATCAGACAGAAGACTACTATTAGTTTTTTTATCATTATTATTATTTATACTTACTATTATAATTATTATTATAGAAGCAACTGATCAGGATAAGGTGTGTGCTTTATTTAGTATATTTATTAATTTCTACCTTTTATCATTGCATTTTACTAATCATTTAAAAATATTGAGATTGTGTTGTTAAAATATGACATACATGTGCAGTGAGTGTAATTGTGGGAACAATAATAAAAATGTGTTATTTTTATTGTTTCTATAAAATACTAGCATACCAGAAAAAAAATGTCTTTGCTAGTTCTGTACAAAATAAACGCTTGTGATGCAGCATTTGCCATATTTGCTTCACACTGTCCCATCTGTTCTGTATATTGTGGGTTAGAAAAGATTAATCTTAGAATACAAGAAGGATACCTTGAGGAACAAACACTGAGAAAGGCATTTTTACATTAAAATACAGCAGATGGGTTTTTCACATGAAAAGCAGTACAGCTGTCTGGTGTGCAAAATAATTAGAGTGAGCTTTGTAAATTCAAACTTGGTAAATAATGTAGTTATTCAGATGGATATCTAGAAACAGGTGCACTGATAATATATATATATATATATATATTTATTAGACTTTTCCCACATGTACTAAAGACAATTTCTGGGGGAGCCAATTAGCCTAACTGCATGTTTTTGGAGAAGTGGGGGAAACTGGAGTGCCTAGAGGAAACCCACACAATGTTTTTCCTTTCAACTTTTCCATAAAACATCCCAATGTTTAACCACTGAAATACTGCTCTGTTGCTACAATCACCCCCAATGGTTTGCAAATATTCTTCCTTTGAATTATTTCTAGGTTTTGGAATCAGGAAATAGTCAAGCAGAGCAAGTTCTAGTGAACAAAGCATGATCTATGCACTGTAGCCCCAAATTCTTTATATATTAGTTGTTTTTTGAGCAGGTGCATTGTAATGCAAAACAGCTTTCTGGAGCTTCTCCCAATGTTCTTATTTTAATTCCTCCTTCAATTGACACAAAATTTAGAGTATTATTCTGCATTAACTGTTTGGCTCCCCTAAAGATAGTCATCAAAGTACTTTCCTTATTAAAATAAAAAACCTTGCCATGACCTTTCCCCTTACACTTGGGCTTGGGTTCTAAGTTTCTTTGGTCATGTAGAACCTGATTGTCATCATTTAAATGACTGTTTGATTTCCAGATCATGTGTTTTGGTTTGCAAATCATGGTGGTGTAAACATTTGCATTAATAATGATGAGTTACTTTAATAATTATGAGCATATTGCTTAAAATTCAGCAAAATCAACTTGGATGTTCACTCAATAGTGTTACCCATCAGCAATCAACACTTTCCACATCAACTGCTTATGAATTATGAACTCAGCATGTTCTCTTGATATCTCCAGGGTCTTAGCAATTGTTTTAAATTAAATTTATCAATCTGACAAATTCAAGTTATAAACATGAATGACAATTTCAAGAAATTACGCTGCTGTAGGCCTCCTAGATTTTGCAGCAACTGCAAGTTGGCACACCACTACTTCAAAGCTGAGTTTTAGGGGACTTGGGCACTCATACTTGTCATGTTTCCATCATACACTCATGGATTTCATTCTGCAGCAACGAAAACTTCATGACCGTCCAAAAGTTAACAATTGATCATGTCAAACTTTTTTTTGACGTTGTTCTGCCAATGATCTAAAAAAAATTTACAATCCAAAAAATTGGCACTTTACAGTATATGATAATACTTCAACTAGAGTGACAAATTTTTGGAAGTAGGTTGTTCAGAGAAGTCATGTCACGCTCATGTTTTCCTTTCAAAACTATCTTTTAAAATATAATACTTTGCCGGATTTTACCAGCTCAAATATCAAGCAGTCCCATTTACTCAGGCAAAGTACATTGACAAAGTACTATCAAAGAAAAATGGAGGGGTCCCATATTCAAATTTCACATCTAATAAAATTGCAGCTTATTTATCACTGAACATAAAATCAAAGACCACTGCAACTCATCAAAGGCAAGGAAATTTGCTAAAACTGCTATGATCTGTAAACTAAATTATATACGTATGTGACCTTGCACCGTATAAAGCAGGGCCATTTTGAGACATTAGCGGGTCCATCAAACCCATGAATAGGCTCTTATTTCATCCTTAAAAACATGTGTCAAAATTAAATTTAGAGAAGAAGAGAAAGGGGTAGAGACACGTCTGGTTTTTACAAATTCATGTCCTAACTTTTATGCTAGAATTTAAAGTTGCACATTGAAATGCTCTCTCTAAAATGCCTATTGGTGGATGAAAAGTCAGAAAAAACTGTATTTTATGAATTTGTAGTTTACTGTATTTTAAATGTTAGTAACAATCCCCTCCATTAGCAGACATTAGATGTGATGGATCTAGATAGATTAGATGGATTAGATAGATAGATAGATAGATAGATAGATATGTTTCATTGTATTCTTTTAATGGTTTATGTTGCTTTCCTTCTCAGCAGTCCCCGGGTTTTACATTATTATGGTCTGTATTCCTCTATAATACTGATTTATTTCTGAGCATGCATGTTCTTTTTTAATATATTTCTCCCCTAGTAAAGGTATTGAGACTCTTGTAGCAAATGTAGAAACCCCAAGATAATTGCAACGGCCACTGTGACCAATAAATATCTTGACACCACTCAAGCCGCCTCAGCATAGGGATGTAAACATAAAGTAATGCTGTTCTTTGAATGCTATTCCATGCCTGAGAAAGGCTATAGAATAACATTAATGTGCATTGAAGTAGGTCCACAAATTCAAAGCCACCCCAGACATGATAATGGGTCACCTACAGTGTGCAATTTATGAACTCACAGTACAAAGCTGTCAGCAAGGATAAAGTATGGCAGAACATGGAAACATTTTTTCCCTTAGATAATATCGAAAAAAAGGTCACAGGAAATCAAGAATAGTTTCATGGAGTAGGTAAAATTCTAAGTGTGCACTAAGTCAATGGTAAAGTTCCATCCTGGCGTCACACCGGCCAAATAATTAGTCAACAGTCGCATTCAATATTTTAGGCATGTAATGAATCAAAACATAGTTTTCATGGTGATAACAATTTGATCTAACTGCTGACATGCTTTCATAGTGAGAGCCAGAAAAAGCAAAGCAGGGCGTCAAAGACAAGGCAGAATTTCAGCTGTCTGCATTAGACGTAGCACTATCTTACAGTAATATGAAACTCTCCTAAAGTTGTTATATTTAGGATCTCTTTGGGTACAAGACCATGATTACTATATATCATATCAAATTGGAACATTAAAATATATGCCTTCCATTAAGCTATTCAATATCATAATTTTACTTGTCAGAACACATCTTTGTACACCTATGTATGTGTGGTACTTTTAGCATTACCTTAAAACATTGCAGGATTTTTGCAGGATAAGTAATGGTACTTAAAATGCTATTTTACCATATTCTTTTTAGTCCATGTACCAACTGAGCAGTTTTCCTTTTAAAAACAAGATTGCAAATATATATAATTTATCCGAATCTAGACACATTTTCTGGTTTCCAAAAGTAATTTCCCGTTTCTATATCTATAGTCCTGTAATATTTGGATGTCATTGGTGGACATAGAACAGCTGGTTAGGGAAATTTTCCCAAAGAAACACACAGAAATCTACCTACAGGGTAAAATAGACCAGAAATGAGTAAGAGTAAATGTGCTGATAGCAATATAGAAGTTATTGGAAGAATTAACAGAAGCAAAGGAAGCAGAATATATGTTTGTACATGTTTTGTTATGCATGTACTGGTAATCAGCTGCCTTGGTCATTATCGGAGCCATTGTTGGCACAAGGACGCTGTAATTAAGTCCGTTTTTTAGCGGCAAACTTGTCAGTAAACCAGTAACTTTTGAAGCCTTTGGATCAACACAACAGACAAAACAACACAATTTGTAGGAGTGTTGGAGTCTAGAAAAAGAATTTAAAACAAATCTGTCCTATACTGACATGTACAAGTCTTCAGCCTTTTTTGGATTAATGTCAGGGAGGTTGTTTGAAAATGTTCTGTTTGTTAGATGCCACATGATCCTGCCTTCTATCTTCTTTATCGCAATGATAGGCCCCTGAAGGCCTATTGCAATTCAGTGGCAAAGCATCTGGTGAATTTAGCTAGGTCCTGTGTGCCCTTACTATGTGATAGTCAAAGCCCCACCTTGGTCTGTCAGTTTTTGGTTTTAGAGAGTTAATGGGATCATGCTCATGGAGGACCTTACCTTGTCTATGTATGGTACTCAGGAGAGTTTTTTCAACACCTAGTTTTACTGGATGCAATATCAAGATTTGGCAGAGTATAAGGGTTACTTGAATACTGTGTCGTGCAGATGTCAGAGCTTTTGAATTGTCTGTTATATGCAGCCTACTGTTCAAAATTTTCCTTGGGTGATCATAGCCTTTGTCCTTACCTTCTCTCCTACCTCATCTCTCCAAGCAACCTCCCATTAGATGTGAAGTTCCACCTTTCTCAACATCCCCTGCTCAGGCACTGAGGCTGCGCACAGCTGACTAATGAGCTAATGAGCAGATTCATTCCTGGACTTAATACTGTCATGCTATTGGCTGCTAGCAATTTTAAACCTCCCTAGCCCCAGACACTAGTTGCTGAATCTATAGTTTGTTTTTTTTTGCTACTTGCTAATTGATTTTCTGCCTGTTGACTTCTTGGATACCAACCATGGCTTGACCTTGACCTTGCTCTTTTTTCATTGCTCCCAGTCTGACCTGTTCTGACTATGATTATTGCCTACTGCTTGTCCTGACTTTGGCCCGTCTTGACCACAAATTATCAGTGGTAACTGATCCCTGGTGAGGAGAGCCTGGGGGCCATGATGTGGTGTTCTTCTTGCAGCAAAGTAGGGTCACTGGCCCCGGACCTCTTGCGGGGGTTGACCAGGAGATGCTTAGAATATGTAATCCTGTGTCACCTGCCAGGGGACATAGCCCTAACACACCACAACATAAAATGTTACAATAATGCCTACTGGAGGCCAACAATGGCACCATCTGCTCTACCTGAAGAAAGAACAGCATTCCCATATTAATTTCTGTGCTTCATCATGTGATCATACAAACACACCTAAACTTTGGAGGCATGTAGACCTCATCTATCCAGGTAGCAAAACAAACATGTGTATCACTGTACAGTTAGTGGTTTATATGGCCAGAAATCATAAATAAATAGAGAAAATCCATAATGGAGTGCAGACCGTCTAGTCAATTATAACACATGAAACAGGATACAAAACATTTGGTGCAAACTGTCAAAAAGATAGGAATATCTATGTTAGAAAAGTCAACCGATCTGGTCTAAACGTCAAACCTACATACCACTGTACTTGGCAGCCTTGGCAGGTGTTTTGGGGCATGGCTATAGGGAAACACAACACTACAGTTACCACTACATGTAGAAAAGATTTGTAAACTGGAAGGTAAATTAATCTCTGTAAAGAATATTCACTTGGCATTACACTTTCTTTCCCATCAATGCCAGGGCTGAAATAAATGACACAAGCAGCTGTAGGTTTATATACTTAACCTGGAATGTGCTTCAGCCTCTGTGACAGAGTGGGCCAGACCTAAAATTCTCATGGATTTTTACTGTTTATATATTTTAGGGATATGTGTTGAGGCATTTTCTAGTGAAAGTTTACACCCAACTAATTAAATCATGTTTGCATACATCTTTTCTGGATGCCTACTACTTTCACTGCACATTAGATTGTGAGCCACTTTGAGGGACAGCTAGTGACATGACTACGGACTTTTTAAAATGCGTGAAATATGTCAATGCTTTATAAATACTGTATAATGTTAATAATAATAATATTTATAAAAAATGCACTGCAATTGTTGGTCAAAAAAACACAAAAATTTTATCTTTACAGAGCAATGCAAGGCACCCACACAATGGCAGATATATATACCATACATATATCCTGACATGCATAAAGCATTTAGATGTCCCTAATTTCCTACCTTTCAGTAATACATTTAAAAGGAATGCCCAATTGATGTTCTTTTGACAGGCAACACCAGCTAGTGATAATTACCTTTCCCATGTACCACCTCTGTAGTGTTGGAGCCCTGAGTACATTCCAAGTGTAAGGTCTTTGTTGGAACTCAGGCAGGGTTATTATTCTTCTTCCCTGCCCTACGTGATTGTGTTTAACCTGATGATTGGCCATGTAAGGCATATAAAAAGCAGGAAATCTGCATAGATATTAGGGTCAGTTAGAAAAAAAGTTCTATTATTTAGAGTTCTTGTGTTTGGGAAGTTGATTCCTTCCCTTTTTTTGGTGGTCAGCTATCACTTTTTAACTGCTGACCCATCAGACTTTTAAATTTTGTGCTCTGAGGTTCACTTTACAAAAAATGTAAGATTCCCATTAAATTTAAACAGGTCCATTTCAAAGAATTCCATCCCACTCGAGTGTATCCCACCAAGAAAAGTTTTTTGATGGGTCCACCTGATGAGGTGAATTTGTTGCAGTTGCTTTTCAGCTACTAGACATAAACATCAGAGCAAATTTAAATTCAATGATCATCTTCAATTTAGATATTTATGAAGGAGGCTTGAACTGTATGCTTTTTGTTCTCTGTAGCCCCTATAAATGGTAGTTGTAGCTGCTTTAGGGCATGGAGATCTAAACCTATGTTAAATAAAAGACCAGATTGCCTCTTGTGATCATTAACACAAAATACGAGCAGGCAGTTTGGGACCTTTAAGGCATTAGGTCAAGTAGGCCTACTAATATATATTTGACCAATTGTGAGACTGTAAAGACCAATCTATTGATTTTATGAAAGTTTTAATGAAGTTTTGAATAAATATATGGTTTTACAATTTGTTCACGATATATATGTTGCTTGACCAAATGCCTTAAAAGTCCCAAACTGCCTGCTCATATTTTGTGTTAATTATTCCATATGGGGATGTGGCATTTGCTAACAATTTAATGGAGAGAAAGAAGTTGTCCATAATGTTTGATATATAAAGATGCCTCTTGTGATCTCTTGAGGAAGTGGATTTTGATCTACAAAACACAAAGGGAATATACTGTTGGAGGCAACCATTTTATGTATTTTGCTGCTACTCCTATTACATTTGTTTTTTTTAGAAATTGTGCATATTGCTTTCATCAAGCTCCATGCTCTTTCAATTCAAAACTCAGTATTAATCACTTTTGGTTGATCAAATTCACATAATAAGTCAACAACAACTGGACTGCTTGATCAAAAAATTGGTAAAATCGACCCATGTATGGCCTCCGATAAAAGGTTCAAGAATACATCATAATGTTCATTTTAGTTGTCACCAGTCTTTTAAAGGAGAGCTATAATTGTGCATAGCTTTACAAAAAAAAGTAGGACTAATGTCAGCGGCATGGCCTTCATTTATCAGTAGGAGTGGGATAAAATTCAGGTGCTGGTTAGTTTATGAAAATCTATAGAAAATTTCCAAGAATAGCCTATTGCAGCTCACTTGTACTGACTGATCAAACTGTTCTGGCAAATGCTCAAGTTTCCTGAATAACAGTCATTAAAAAACTGCTTCATTTTCATCCAGTAATTGATACCAAATATTCCCTCATATGATAAGAAAAGTGTCCATTTATGGTATACACTAGCTGGGATTTTCAGCAACTTTTTCAGACTGTAAGCAATGAAGTACTTCTGCATGAATATATAAATAAACCAAACAAATTTGTTTATTTTTGTTTCTAATAAAGTAAAAATATTGCTTAAGATAAGCATAAAATAACAAGAAACAAAGCAAAGCGCCTATAATATTGCAACTGAATATATTGTAATAATTCCAGTTCTGCAGAAACAAAACATTTAATTTTTTTTCTAATTGGCTTCACCTCATTACTTGCATTGAATTTTAGTTGAAAACAAATAGTTGTCACATTATAAACTCTTTCCTCGCAAAGACAAGAACTTATGCGTGATTATATTTGTCATGTAAAATATTTTATTTTGAATGAGATACAGTAATGGGCAAGATGTTCCCACCCAAGTAATGATTATAGAGATTCTGCAGACACTTCTGTGAAAAGAAAGATCTCAATTAACTATGTAGTTGTTTTTAAATAAAAGCATGCCATGCCTTAATAATTGTGCAGATATGAATAATGTATTCTTCTTCATCATATGTAGACTATCTGGGGTAATTCACTGGTTCAACTAAGGGAGACAACAGAATGATACTGTCAACTGAATGGCCATCAGATCACAATCTTTAAAAATCTGTACCTTTTGGTGTGTATATATATATATATATATATATATATAATCAGAGTTCAACACAACTAATTACAAATCAGCTTTCAGTAACTTATTACTGAACAGTAATAGAACAGTAATAGTAGTGTACTTTTTTTCCTTTAACTTGTTTATATAAAGTCCTGTGTCTATTTTAATAAAGACTGGGTCTAATATTCTTGAAAGCTCTTTATATTAGTAAAATATGGTATTGTCTGCTTCTATCAGTATTTATCCTATATAAACAATAATATTCTCACTGCTGTTTTTTTAAAGTGGCACCACCAGTTATACCATATATCTTATGAGCAAAAGCACTCTGTAAATAGACATTATATTATTCTCAATGCTATAGCTGGCATACCATAAGTATACTATATTTTAAAGGTTGCATAAAAAGAGATACAAGTAAATATGATCCAGTGCATAGGAAGTCGGGAAACTTATATTGTGTCCTCAACTAACAAACTAACTAACTAACAAACTAATACAGTCACATCCTAAATCTAAACTGTATTGTGCCAATACATAGATGATATGGAAATTTAGCAAAACATTATTTCTGAATTGTCCAAAAGCATGTACAGCCACATCTGATATGACATCTGCTTTTCTTTGGCCACAAAAAACAGACTTTGTAATCATGCATTCTGGCAGTTTAGAAACATGCTAGTTTGGAAAATTGCTTTGCCTGGAAAAGATAACCTAATAAATACACATGGATTACCATCCTGTTTTGCATTTCATTCAGTTGTATTTATGAGTAATGAATGCTGGTACTTTTCAGGACAGAAAAGGAAACCCTTTGTTAGGGATCCCTCTCATTAACTCTCCCTTTAGGCCCAAACCATAACACTAAGTCTAACTTTAAGCCTAATGCTAGCACTAACCCTCATACTAAGCTTTTCTTCAACTCTAAAACCTTGTCCTTAGCACTAGGAGAATTTTTGACCTGCAGTTCAGTATTGTACTGCAGGCTCAACTGCACTCCCAACCACTTTGCTTCAACCCAATTGATTTGGTCAAGAACAATTTTGTGCATTTTGTGCACAATTCCCTGAAATGATGAGGTACTTCTAGCTATTTGGTTGCTTTTCCCCCTCTGGAGATAGATCTGCATCACCACCGCAAACATGTCGACTTGTCATGCGCTTTGCCATTCCTGAGCACAAAACAGCAGTTTTCAATGCTCCTGAGATTAGCTAACCATGCAGTTTTCCACCAGATACCTTAAAAGGGGCCTAACTTTTCTAGCCACATCAAACTTTTATCAAGTTTTATTTTTCTGTGTTCTGTAATGGTCCTGGTGTTCACTGTCTCCTAGCTATGAAAATGTGATGGAAAACTCCAAAATGGTGAAATTGTCATAAAACAAAAGGTGAAGGTAACAACAGTCTTGATAACAGTCCAAAAGGAAAATTACATTTGTAAAAAGTCTCAAGTTCTTTGCAATCATATATACCCTAACTCCTCCGATATTAAGAAATAAACCTCTGCAGCTGCAGCAGCTCTACTTGATGTTATACATAATCCCTTTACTACACCACTAGTGAAAAATGAACAAGATACATAAATTCTAAAATGTATAGAAACAACTTTTTCAAAAACATTTCTATTACTCAATAGTTACACCAACATTAATAGCACTGTTCAAACAATAAATAAAATAAACAACATAAATCTATTACAAGATTAAGACCACTAAAATTTTAATGTTCACAGCTTATATACCCATGCAGTCTCCTTTTCGGAAATAAAGTAAATATATTGCCTCCAATCACCCTGTTTGAATTATCCCTTACTAGTAAATAATTAGTTTGGTGTAATAAAAATGTACTCGATTCAACTATTTATTAAAATTGTATAGACAATTCAACTTGGGGGTCTGGCTGTAAACTATGATAATTGGAAACATAAAAACAATTCACATTAAAGGAGAAAGTGAATGAGTGGTGGAAAGTTTGGGATAATTGTTTGCTATTTGCAGTGATTTTTGTGTCTGGAAGGTTGTAGCAGACAATTTGGATGCTTCTTTAGTCTGCATTAAGTAGACAGTTTATGACATGTATCATCTTAGTGGCACTCGTTCTGCTGACTCTAAAGCAATTTACATTTTGTTTTCTTTCTGCTAATTCTCTTCTGTAATCTTAAACAGGTTCCATCTGGAAAATGGGCCAGAAACCTAGTAAAAGGGTGACATTTCTGACAGGATATTATTATCATGTGTCTGTATGCTGGTACTAGCAAACTTACGTTCTGCAAAAATATATTAAGATTTCTATCTATGTATAGCGGTTTGTCAGACTCAAGATCATTTAGTATGCACACACTGGGAATTTCTGTGCATCAAGGTGCCTGTTTATGCATGACCCCAAATTCTGAATCACTTCACTACAGAGCAAGGCCAATGAACTTGTCTTTATGCCTGAGCGAATGTGCACATTAAATGAATGATAAAAAGAAGGTTTCCATCAAACTCTGCTTTTCCTGGAATAGGGGTCCTGGCAGTTGCAGCCACAGTTAGACCCCTACCTCAGGGTCCTTCTACCCTGTAATTACCATTGCAATTTTATGAAAATGAAAGAATACTGAATTATTTATGCAGAAAAGGGACCTTGCAGATTTATTGTCTCCACTGTCTGTGCTGCCACATGCCAAAGAACAGGTGTCATTTGGGGAAGCTTCCCTTGCTGCCCTCTAACATTAACTCATAGCAGGATCACTTGGCTACAGGAACCACTCAGTTCTCTTCACTGCTATAGTGCTGACAAATACTGCTTTTCCTGGATCCTGGAAGCTACAGTCACAATCTAACTCCTACCTCTGGGTCTTCCTCTCCTGTAATCACTACTGCAATTTTATAAAAATTGGACAACACCGAGTAACATTAGGCACTGGCTACACTTCCGAAACCAAGAACATGGTCACTTGCTAAAGCTCCCTTTGCTGACCCTTTAAAATGAATTCATAACAGGATCATTTGGCTCCAGGAACCACGTAATTAACTCTGTTGCCCTAATGCAATGGTGGTTAAATTGTTATAGGTTCTCTTTCAAGTTATCAAGGCCCCAAAGCTCTTTGCCCTTATCACTATTTGTAAGAAAACATGTTAACATACCTGGTTATAAACAATAGAATAGACCCTATATTTTGTTTCACATTGGAAGAAGAGTATACAGAGAGTATATAGAGAATACATAAACTGGGACAAATTGACAGTGTAAACAGTATAGTAGAAATATTCTGCTATGTTTGACACTATTACAGTTAAAGTGGGGCTGATTTCCACAAGCCTAAGCAAATAACATTCATTCAAAACTAATAATCTTTTTAAAGCACATCTTATCCCTTACATGAAAAATGGATCTTGATTAGGCAATCAGGCTACTTTTCTTTGCCCCATGTTTTGTAACTCAACCCCTTGACTTGGCAGCTAGTTTTTTTGTAAACAGTCATATAAAGGCAAAGGAAATGCTGGAACGTCAGATATGTGTGTTCAATAAAGTGATGTAGCAAGGCAAGCTCAGCAGTGTTTAGGCACAATCAATAGTAATACAGTTTTCTTGCTTACTTAATCTGGGCATGCCATTCACAGCTGTGACCTGAGCACATTGCTCAGCCCGTTCTTAAGCAAGAACTAAATGTATTTTTACTTTTCCTCAGAGAGAAACATTCTTTTGCCCACAATTTTAAAACATTTGAGGCAGTGGGTACTCATGGTATTCAGCAGCAATGCAAAGGTTATATTATAATTTGGGTGCTAGGTTATGGTAAGGTTTATGATTCTTGTTAGGTTTTGTAGATTTAAAACTAAAGTACATATAATGGTAAAACCTGTTTTTGCAGTTTTAATTGAAGTACAAAAGGGTTAGACCTCTGCCACATTTTCATTGCAGCATGTGACCCTGCAGAGGAGATTTGCTGATTTGTTAAAAAAAAATCTTCACTTTTAGGGTTGTTATCAGTGCTTTTGGGAGGGACACAAACAGAAACAAACAAAATGATAGAGGCTTCAGCCCTTTCCTACTCTAAAATAACTCCAACCAAAATTTCGACTGAACAAACACTTTAGGTTTTAGAATCTAAATGAAACTTGTGCTCTGCATAATAAGAGCAAAGCAATACGTTCTCTTTGGTTCCCCCAGCAGTATATATCGGTTTTGGTGAAGGGAGTCTAAGAAATTCCAAGTATAAAGGAACCAGATGACTCCTTGCACACAACAGCCCTGGATAACTGGTGGCTTGTAACCTATACATGGCTTTTGTTCTTAGCAGCTAAACAGGTCAAAAGGGGTGAAAAAAAGATAAGTATATTCTTCTGTAGAGGTCTGCATTAAGCTGCGTACACACATGCAATTTTTGTCGTTGGAAAGGATCTTTCACGATCCTTTCCAACGACAAAGGACTACACGATGCATGAACGGTGCTGTACATACAGCAAAGTTCTGCTCTATGGAGAGGGGAGGGGGAGAGCGACTGAGCGGCACCCTGCTGCGCGCTCTCCCCCTTCCCTTTCATTAGGATCGGTCGTCGTTCATCGTCCATGGATCCGCCAGGACGGTCGTTCGGACGATTGACGACGCCGACTGTACACACGCCAGATTTTTATCGCCCGATAATCGGCATCGGCCAGATATCGGGCGATAAAAATCTGACGTGTTTACGCAGCTTTAAAATGAAGCTATTGCTTGGCACAGATTTTCATTCAGAGGTTCATGTTTTTAATTTTTTTTAACATATTTATTGAAGAACAATGGTACAGTTATAATGGAATTGATATCATGAAAGTTTTTTTATCTCTGAAAGCAGAAACTATGAACAAAAATAACTAAAGCATATACGTATATTTGTGAACAACAATGACCAACCTTTTAAATCTTCCATTTTTATAGAAATATAAAGAGAGGAGATGATTCTCTTCTATTTCCTACTTGTTGTCACCTTTTAGGTGTTCAAAAGCCAAACGGGGATGTCACTAGTTTTTACCCCCATTAGATACCAAGTATAGCTTTAAAGAATTGCCATTGTAATCCATTTCATTTGAAATTGCCAGTTTGTCTAAAAATAATTGTAAAGATGCGGGTCCTGCATATATTCACTTGCGTAGGGTTTTTTTAGGAGCCAAAAGCCCTTAACCAAAAAAAATCTAGCTCAGAATCCCAGTGTTGCAATGAAATACGATGTGAAAATATTGCATGGACATGTGCACAAGCGTTGTAGGTCACTGAGTTCTAAGTTCTATGAAATTACATTACAGAAATGTTATACAACATATGGCATACAAAAACATTTCCTAACTGATATTTATTTACATATATTTAGTTAAATATTACTTTACCTTGCTGTTTTTTGGCACAGCTGAAGATAATTTGTTACCTTCAAAATGACATTGATTCAGTAGATTTGGCCATGGAATGTCATTTCTTTAGGGTGATTTTTAATTCATGAACAGTGACTTTCATGCCTTTGAATGTCACTGTAGATGCACAAAACGCAGGCATGACGAGCAGCTAATGAGCATTCGCTGTCTATTAATTTCAGCTGCATTCTGATGAAAGGAGGGACAGTAAATGCCTGACATCTATGTCCCCTTCATCCTGCATACAGAATATCAATTAAGGTTTCAGGTTTTGTTTCCTGCATTTTATAATTGATTTTGTCTCTATTGTTTACCATTTTAGAGCGGGTCTGAAGCAAAAGTCACTTCAAGTATCATTGTGTTACAGTATCATTGTGTCAAGTATCAAATGTATCAGTCTAATTAAGAAGGCTGAAATAATATTTTGACTATTATTGCTTGAGATTGTTTCTTTAACTGGCCGTTTGAAAATCTACACAATGCTCAGCTGTTTAGGCTGCCATAGGCAGTAAAAGGAATGATTATGATGGATGAAGGGCATGTTGGCAAATCATTGTAAAGCACTATTAAGACTTATTAAGACTTCACCTCCACCTCTACACATACTTCTACCTTTATACTTACCAAGATCCCTATGGCTACAGCTCCTTCTCATTGCTTACATTTAGCAATTCTTGCATGTAGTAAAGCCCAATGACTTTTATAAAGTGGGTAAATGAATTACAAACTATGTAAGTTTGAATGTGACGTGGAGTAAAAAAAAAAAAAAAAAAACGAGCAACCAGTTTTCCCCTGCACTGTTTATACAATTATTCAAAATTTAGTAGAATCAAATCAAATCAAAACTGATTGTCTACTTATGCAAGACTCTCAAGCTTATTTGCTAAAAAAAAATATAGAGAATTTTCAAAGTGAATATTCACTTCACAATCAAGTATCAGCAAAAATTCTATTTTATATTTATTGCACATGATTTGGTAATCCATAGGAACAGAGTTTTTTCTTATTAAAAGTGAACATCTCAGACATGTCAATTCAGATAGAAATTCCAGAAGACATCCAAATTCAACATTTCATCACCTGCTTACTCAATTATATATATATATATATATATATATAAATTAGATTAGAAACCCACCACCAAGGGTCACTTTCCAATCAAGACACTCAGAAAAAATCCTGACTAAAGAAGTAGCCCTGGCTGGTAAATTCCAGGAACCCTAAAACTAGCAAATATCCAATAGTTGCTATGTGAGGAAGTTAGTTTTATCAGTTTGCACACTGTGGTTTCATCCTCCAAGCCTCTATCACAACAGGACACAACAATGACCCAGGTAATAGAAAAGCATAGGGTCTGATTTATTAAAGTTCTCTGAAGCTAGAGAAGATACTCTTTCAAAAGTGAACCTGGGTGATCCAGCAAACCTGGAATGGATTTCTTAAGTCATTTGCTCATTGTTAGCAAACGTTTTCAATCATGGACCTGATCCAATCCAGGTTTAGTGGATCACTCAGCTTCACTGATGAAAGTGTATTCTCTCCAGTCTTGGAGAGCTTTAGTAAATCAGGCCCAAAGGGTGTAGCAGGGGACTCAGGCATTTGCCATTATTTGAAATCCTAATTGCCACAAATGCAGGAATGCAATAAAGGGAAGGTAGGTGACTTGGGCCACCAGAGACATGGGAAGAATATCTTCTATTGCAGAAAACTTGTGATAAGATTTTTTTTTATAGCTTACAGGTCACTTTTAAACCTGAATTGTAATAAAACATGGCGTAGGGCTGTGCAAATGTTTTATTCTAGGCAGTATTATTTCACTAGTTCTTCTGTAAACTCTTGTCTTACAGTCCACAGTTTTAGGCATAAAAATAGTGTTAGTAAGGTGGAGAAACATGTGTAGGTCACTGCATAGTACCGAGAAGGGCTAAAGACATGTGGCTACACTGCTTTTACTCATCACACAGGATGCCGTGTTTTACCGCCTCTCTGGATGAACTAAGGAGTGCTTGGGGGGCTTTCTAGCTAAAAGCTAGCAAAACCAGACGAGGGTAAGACAAATAATTTAGCTTTTGTTTTTTGATGACATTTTTTTGCCAAATTTACACAGAGCGGCTATGGACCAAGGCGACTGAAAGAATGATAGCCCTTCCTGCTTGAGATAGGCGGATTTATGGCAGTAGTAGTAATAATAAGAAGTTGTCAACTAGTCAGCCCATAACTGTTCAGGGTAAATGTAGCCTAAACATGAAAGGTGTAGAACCCCTGACCAGTTTTTATTCCTATTTGTTAAAAACATTTCTCTTCTATTGCCCCCAATCAAAAGGTTTTGGAGAGTGTTAATCAATTAAGCAACTACATAACTGAATAACTCTATTTCTTTGCCCCCGGAGTTAGCAATATTGGGGAAATTTACCTGCAAGATATTGAAGCTACTAGGGATAGTCTATTTTTATTCTCTATTGTTTAATTGCTTGGTAAAAAAAAACATTCTGCAAAAATGGAAGGACTCTGACCTACCTACTCTGAGTCTTTTTAATTCTAAATTTATGCATGATTTTCAAATTGCTTAGTTGGAAACTTCTTTGAAAATGGAGACACGTGGCAACAAATTTTATGAGGTTTTGGGAATCTTTTATTGACACATAACCCAACACCACGAAACAGAAAAAATAACACAGACTTTTCAACTCATGGTATACATTGTTATCTTTAGAAACAGGCTAATTATTTTGTTTCACTTGCTGTTTTTGAATTGAATGTATGTATTTTTGTGTGTATATTGTATGAATGTATTTTTTTATTCCACCTGTTCTCTTTCAATGTTGTATTATACTTTATTTTAATTTCTTCTTTGTGCTGTTTTATACTGCATCACCCTCAAATAAAAAATAAAATTGAAAAAATGATTTCCCTCATTTACTTTCCCAGTGATAGGAAGTGAGTTTCACCAGACAGTAAATGTGGATAAAACTCTAATAGCAACACTGACAGAAAAAAAGGAGGAGCAGGATAATAAAGTAAATGTCAATATTAATGGTAGCAAACAAATGAAACGGGTTCTGTGCACAGTTATAAAAAAAGTAAAAATGTTGATACATCAAACCCAAACACAATTATATATATACATATATCATATACACAGTATTTAGGAAAGAAATAGTGATATAGTGAATAAATGCCAGTTTTACATATGACATCTGGCCTTGTCCCCTGAGAAAGGCATTTGAAGAATTACATACAAAGAATGGTTATGACTAATGAGCCTATGAACACAGAATTTGCACTCATGCCAAGATATGTAACATTCAGGATGTCCTTGGGATATAATAAATGTGCTCTGCTTAGGTATACTTTTATGTCAGTTTAATTCATTTACAAAAAGTGCCTATATGAACATATATTTGAACATTACCTGCAAGAAAGGCTGTTATGTGGCATCCATCCAGTTTTGTAGACTGCCATTCTTCAATTTCTATAAGGCATTCTAGTTTTGGAGTTGAGCACACAATGGTATTTGTGATTTGCTAAACCATGCTGCACAAAATAGACTCAGTCCAAATGAATCATTGAACGCCTAAAAACAAAGAAAGCAATATTCATTTAAAATACAAAATATATTCTTACCCTTCTATGAAGTCCAGCAACATTTTAAATTCTTCTAAACGCTTCATACCTCTTCTTCCTTCCGGGCACTTGGCATAGCTTCTTCTTGCCCATGATGCCAATGTGGGGAGTTACATGGTGAGAGTTGTTCTCATTCCTGACTACTATTAGTCAATGGGGACATTTCCTTGTCAGGAATGAGAATGTATTTGTTTCCACATAAAGTTATGATTTCAATATATGTTGTGGACACTTATGGAAAAACCATACAAAGAAATACATAAATGAATAAAAAAGAACATTTAGAGGAAGGTTAATTTGAATACTTAATATCTTGTTATATATATGGCCACAAGGTCAACTAACATGTGTTTGTAAGCAAAATCATACTAAGATATTATATAACCAGAAATGCATGCTATGTCTGCATATTTTTTAGTCCTCTCCAGAAGTACCTTTTGTGATTTTTTTTTATATATTATATTTTTTTTCAAAGCAGCTGTAATATAAAAGGTTCTCTTGTCTGGTTTCCATAGAAACAACCTTGCACAGATATATCCTCGTGACCCCATGTCACATATAAACAAGCATAGGAGGTACTAAGATACTTTTAATGCAGGTACAAGTAAAGAGAAAACAAATGCACTTAAAAAAGTATGTTGATTTTTATGTATTGCTTTTCCACTGCTTTGTTTTTGCAATATAATTGCAAAATATTATGGTAGGAGGTATTTAATAACATTTTCATTGGTTAACATAGGGAATGCAAAAAACATTATTAAAAAAACGATGTAAGTGCCAACATTTATTAGATTGCTATCCACCATATGTTTTGTGGCTTTACAAAAAAAGCTATATTGGTTCCATTTTGGCAGGCTATATACACTGTATCACGTTTTAAAATGATCCACAATCTGCTACCCCCCAATTCAATGTCTTTACAAAACATTACAAAAATCACTTCTCATTCTCATAGTAATGACAAGGCTTACATTGACCTTTTGTGGGAAAGCACATCCCAACCTTTGGTGGCACAGTGGTTAATAAGAATCAAGGAGATTATGCTTATGGAAGCAGGAACCTGACTGCTTTGAAGGGCATGTCCGCACATGTCCAGAAAACATGGTTCTCCGCACTATCTCTAAACTTTCTCTGGAATATAGGGTACTCATGGCTGATGACCCCTTCTCTGCCCCTGATCGGAACTCCACCTGGCTGTCCATTGGCTTGTCCTCCCTTTACCCTCCCCCTCCATAATTTCCCCAGTTCCTTCCACCTCTTCATTCCCATCACTAATACTTTTATCTTTGTTGAGTTCCATTTTTTTGCAATGTATTGTAATGGTATATCTGGTTTTGCCTTCATGTTTCACACAGTTTGATATCTCCCTTGTGTTGTCTAAGTATTTCATGTGTTGGTATATTTGTCTGTTAGAGGGACTTTTCTGGAGCTCATCAGTCACTTTATTCTGTTTAGTTGTTCTAATATTGTTCTATTATTGTGCATTAGAGATCCATCATGTGATTAACTGAACTGACCAATATTCTGTAGTATGAAGGACAACCCTCGTATTTCCAACCTGAATGTATGATAATCAGTTATTTGGTGTATGCAGACAGGTGAATATGTGGTTAATGCTTACCTATTGTTCAGGCTACCTACTTTCTTTCCTTAATTCCCTTAAGTAGAAAAACCAGTGAAAAAAATGCTAAATATACGGTACTTATCTTAACCTTATTTCTGCACTTGGTGGTCTTGTAATACTGTACTTTGAAGCACAGGACTGGAAGCTCTCTTTACACAAAAATGTGGGCTACTAAGATTACTCCCAGAAACTCACAGGTAGGATGTCATGTGCCCCCCCAACACACTCACTGCAGAATAAAGCTGGGCACAAGGTAAATATTTACTAACTGTTCCTCCGCAAACATACATAGCCTTTGTTAAAAACTTTTCTGCAGAATTTAGACATAAAGTCTTGTTCTCCCTGTTGCCTATAGAGGGTCAGAGGAGTAAGTGTAGAGCTGCATTTTGTTCAAAGCTAAAGTGTTGCAGACATCCATAGATACCCACAGCTCCCTTCCAGCTCCTGACAGCCTCCAGCAGAGTCCCCTCCAGCCCCCTACAGAACCCTTCTTGATTCCCATGAAGCCCTACCAGGGCCCCACAGTGCCTCTAGTTTTCTTCAGAGCCGATCAAACTCAGAGAGAGCTCCCCCAGTCCCCCCTATTTCCCACAATTTTCATCAGCATTACACCACCAGCATTTTTACCTCCCACTGGCTAACAATACTGGGATATTCATATTCTTGTAATTTATGAGCAGCAGTGCTTAATGAAAAACACAAAGGTTTTGTCTGGAAATTAGAAGTCCAACACATCAAGATGAGTTAACTGAAAATGTTCTGCTGTTTTGTTCCTGCAGTCATTTGGGACACATACGTTAAGAAAATTTGCCATTAGATTGAACTACAAGTACTTTTCCACTTTCTCAGCTGAATTTAATTTTTGAGAATGTTTTCTGGGTCAGAACTCTACAACACATAGCCTCTGAGCCATAATATAATATTATTGGTTAGGTCTCCTTAAGGATTACAGAAACAGATTAAAATGACAGAGTGGAAATGCAGCAGAAAACACATATGCTAAGGAAAAACAAAAGCTTTTAGAAACATTTATTTTGCAAATATTTACCTTTTCACTGCTATGATGCAGCTTAATAGTAAATGAGTTATTTGGAACAAATAAATTATTTGACATCTGGTGAAGCTTAGCCTCTTAATAGCCAGGGTACATTGTGTCTTCCAAACAAGAGGCTTGTGATCAAAATTGTTAAAATTAAACGCATTTCTTAATAAACTAAGAATGTTGATTTTTTATTTAGTAATAGTTAAAGACTGCCTGGCTTGTCCAATCCGACTATAAATACCTGCATCAAATAGGAATTGAAGGTAGATTTAGCCTTGATAAAAACAGCAAGTGACAGGAGGTGGTGTGGGGTGGTACTTGTCACCTAAACCAGAAATTTGGCGGTTTGACCAAAGGAATACTACTACTAATATATATATTTCTGATTGCAGCTGACTTTTATGGCACCAGCACTCCACTCAAGCAGGAGAATCAAATATATTGATATATAACAGGTAAATATAAATAAATATATATATATATATATATATCCCCCTACTTGAGTGGAGTGCTGGTGCCAAAAAAAGTCAGCTGCAATCAGAAATGGTGCATGCTGGGGCTGATGGAAGCACCTCCATTTTGCTCATTACCTATGACTGGGAAGATTTTTTTTTTATGTGAGATGGCCAACATCATCCATGACACTGGTTGCCATAGCAGCATGTGTTTCCAATGTGCCTACACCAGCCATAAATGCATACATTGGAGGTGACATTTCTAAGATGATGAAGAGTAAGGGCAAAAGTACTGCACCACCCTTGCTGAATACTATCCTCATACCAGAATCTATAAGGCCATGTTCCCTGAGGCACATTGGAAATAAACTCAAGGGACACTATTTAAACAATAAAAAAGCATAATGTTATAAGCAAGGGGGTAGGAGAGGGGTAACTTAAAATAAAGAGTAGAGAAGGTATTCTTTAAAGCAGACCTTTCATTAAAAATGCTTTTTACTTGTATGTCTAGCCTAAACAATTATTGGCTGGCATAAAAAAGGGTGAAAACCTCTCCCTTGTTTTCTGTCTCTGAGGGAAATCCTATATTAGATAGCTTCCACTACAACAAGTATGCCATTTGGATGATCTGCTTAGGTGACAATGTATAATGTTGAATTTTCCTTCAGTCCTGTTATAATGGGTTACCAGCACTAGCACTAGAGAATAGGACTCACCACCAGAAACTTGAGCAACAAAAAATTATAAAACTTTTAAAAAATTATTAAAAACTTATAACATAAAAAAACAAAAGTTTTGGATTTAGATGCACTTTAAAGTAAAGAAAAAAAAATAGTTTGGAACATTGGAATAGGATAGAGGTAGTCCCTAGGTTAAGGACATCCGACATACGGACGCCTCCTAGATATGAAAGGGGCTTCCCTGATCGCTGTGTGCAGAACAGAGGCTTTGAGGGGGGAGGGGGGCGGTTTGCATGACTTGCAGAAGAAATCTTTTGCTAAATACAGCTGAGGTTGTGGGTGATCTTAGGGGGTGAGCTCTTTCTGCAATCTCCTGTAGCTGTTTATTAACTAAGACAAACTCTGCAGTTGTTTCTTTTTTTATATCAAAGCACAGCTTGCTCCAGAAGTTAATGAATGTCTAGACTCTATAAAGATTTTTTGTTGTTGCTTTGTTTGTGATTACCTCACAGTGAGGATTTTATACAGTAACTGACACCACGCTGCCTAATATAATGTTAGGACAAACATCTGTCCTAATTGCATTTAATAAAATAATGTACCTGTTCTGACTTGCATATAAATTCAACTTAAGAACAAACCTACAGTCCTTATCTCGTATGTAACCCGGGGACTACCTGTATTATTAGGAAGTCAACAGCTCTGAATTAAGTATATGCTGACGGTTGAAATGATAAATGGCCTTAGAATAAACAACAGTCTGTATTAAAGGGCTCATGTGCATGACCATTTAAGACATATTTGAAAAATGTACTGTATGTACCATGTATTTACCCCACATTTACCATGACGTGTATAGAGAGATAAAAAGAAAGCTGAAATCTGATCTTAAAATGACCTTAACTAATCTTGAACGTGCATATATCCTAATTCTTACGCCTACCCAAAATGCTGGATACTAGAGAAATAAAGGCTTACAATCTTTGGGCTTCTTTACATTTATTGCTTCATTGCAGTTAAAAACTAGTAATCTGCGTTTTTAAATGTTCAAGTTCAAATGTGGTTCAGTTGAATAAATACACATAATAATTTTAGGAAAATAGTGATTGTAATGTCTACTAATTGTATACATGTACACTTACAATAGGTATTTCAATGTCCCTCAGTTTTTTGGAATCTTCTATTTCTCTCTTTTCAAATGAAAGATGAAGCTAAAAATTCAATAGTTAAACTTTAGGGTAGTTTGAGCAGATAGAAACTCACGTGGCTACATTTTACAACTAGAGTACACCAGCAATAAATGATGATTGTGGGACCCTTTAAGACCAAAATTGTAAGAGACATGCATTTGAATTTGTTTGAATGAATCCTTCCTAAGGATTACCTGTGGGTTCCTTGTGTTTTTTATGTTCCACATCTACGGTGTTAGCACAGGGCGATGATGCAAACAGTTGAGCCTGGTTTATAACAGTAATAATCCTTTTAGAACAGGCTGTTGTGAGGAAGAATGACCTCTCTGTTAACCCTTAAATAACAAGTAATAAAACGCTGAGAATAACCAATTTACTGTGTGTGAATGCTTGAATACATTTCAATAGGAGGTTCCGATCATTAAACTTTGAACATCTGATAAAGACTTATGAAAGTAAAAACGCCAAAGCTCCAGCTTCTTAGCTGAATTAAACAATGCACTATGCATTCTGTTCCTTTATTCTCTTTTTAAACGTGTGTATCGTGTGAAGAAAATATTTCTATAAACAAATAGAATTTTTTTTCTTCTGTCATATGTTTTTGTTTGTTTTTTTATATAGTACACTTTTTATGTATTTAAAGGAAAGATAACAGGTTTACCTATCATCAATAAAAATATGGCATCATGGAATTCCAAATAAACTGAAGAAGAAGAACCCTTGTTATGTAAATACTGACTAATAAATCTGCTGTTTCCTGCTTCTCACTACTTGTCATGGGTGACCTCATCCAGTTGGAACAGTTAGATAGGGTAGGTAGGGGTGGGTATATTTACTAATCTGGGAGAAACTTAATGTTTAAAAAATAAAGCAAACCAGATTCTTGGGCCCCTGGCATGTGGCGGAAGAAAATTAAAGCAAAATGTAAAAGCACATATGAACATTTGCTTTATTTACCCTTACTACAGACCACTGTGCACCGAGATAGAAAACACACTAATATGAGTATTAGTGTTGGTGTTCAAATGCGTGTTGTCCCTATATTTGACCCGAAAATGGCGGTTCGAATTCGGCCAGACCCGACATGAACAACACAGAATTCGACTTTGCAAATTCGTGTTTAAAAATATGTTTGAAAAAAAAGGCGAATTCCAGATAAACTCTCAATAGAGCTTCTCCATTGAGAGTTCATCTGAGTTCAGTTTCCACGGTCACCAGGCTGTACTTATCATTGATAAGTACAGCCCGGGGAGCGTGGGAGCTTGCGGTCACAGCTGATAGGAGGCACGCGAGTGCTCTCAATCAGCTGTGACCGCAGATGAACTCTCAATGGAGAAAAGTTCATCTGCAGTTCCACTGCGATCCCCGGGCACTAGAGGTTAATTAACCTCTAGTGCCCAGGGATAGCAAACAGGAGGGTTACCAGAGATGCAAGAATGATTGCAGCCCTGAGAATCCACTGCAAGGTGGGGCACTAGAAGTTAATGAATCTCTAGTGCCCGAGGATCGCAAACAGGAGGATTCCCTTGCAACCTTGGGAATCCTCCTGTTTGCTATCCCTGGGCACTAGAGGTTAATTAACCTCTAGTGCCCCGGGATCGCAGTGGAACTGCAGATGAACTCTCAATGGAGTTTCTCCATTGAGAGATCATCTGAGTTCAGTTCCCACGGTCACCGGGCTATACTTATCATTGATAAGTACAGCCAGGGGATTGTGGGAACTTTGCGGTCACAGCTGATAGGAGGCACGCGAGTGCTTCCAATTAGCTGTGACTACAGATGAACTGCTGTTCCGTATGTGTTCTTGGATAGAGATTCTCTATCCAAGAACACATACTACAGTTACGCTTGGGCTGCAAGAGCAATCAGGGGAGCGGAGCTGTCAGCTGTCAGCTCCGCTCTACCGATTGCTCTTGCAGTTTTACACAGTCCCGAAAAAAAAGAATTCCCCCCTCCCCCATAGACTTTATTGGTATTAATGTTCGAATTCGGCGTTCGATCACCCGAGAAATAGCGGACTATTCGATCGAATAGCTGCTGCATCGAACACTCAGCTGTTCGACCAACAGTAATGATTATCCTATATGATTGCCCATTGTGGCTGGGTTTATTAACTGATAGTAATTGCTAAGGTTACTTGTCAGTATTGATATAACTGAGGGTCCCTTTGAGTCATTAGGCCCTGATCCTTGGCCTCCTGCCTTATGACATTGATGCTATTTACAGTTTTGTGACCTGAAGTGATGCAATCTGTAAGTGTGTAAAATATGTTAAATAAGTACTGTATGTTGTTGTTTGCATTAAAAATTCTAATACAAATGTATGTCTATTTTAGTGTTTCTCCTAATAAAGCAAATTATGCAAAGTGCGTAAGGGAACACACCAAGCATTGAGTAACGTGGTTGCACCAGTATGGTTACAGATTTACCTGTATAATTTTGTATATTTTATATTATATGAAAATTAAAGTGCATATTGTTTTTATTCATTTTTGTTAAATATTTGAATTGCATTTAACAGTGAAAACAATATACAGATACTGTCTTTTTTCATTTATATTAGATTGGTGTTAATTGTACCTAAAAGCTCCCATTGTTTGTTTTATATAGAATTACTGTTTCCAATTAAACAAAATGTGGTTTTGTAATTTCCATACACAGTTAAAAGTGAATGGCTTATCCCAGTGACTTATAGCAAAGATTTTCTTTTAGTCTAAAGTTAAAGTCACATAAAGAGAGCTGCAAAGCAATCATTATCTGCTGGGCTGTTGCTGTAGGTAGTTTATAGTACTCTGAGAATCTGTCTTCCATTCAATGGGCCCAATTTAAAAAAAAGCTATCCAAGGCTGGAGAGGATACATTTTCATCAGTGAAACTAGGTGATCCAACAAACCTGGAATGGATTTCTTAAAGAAATGTGCTATTTGTTAGTAACTGTTTTCAATCCTGGACCAGATTCATTCCAGGTTTGTTGGATCACCTAGGTTCACTGATGAAAGTATATTCTCTGTAGTCTTAGAGAGCTTTTGGATATATCAGGCCAATGACTGCATGTAAAGCAAAGAAAAAAGATATAATAAAAGATAATATAATACAACCGTTTCAAACTTTTTATTTGAGGGAAATAAACTAAATTAAAATTTACATGAAAAAAAAATACTTTGTGTGGGTACAACCAACAAAAAAACCTAAAATATAGGAAAGTTCTAATACTTGGCTGATCAAATGCTTTGTGTTGTTTTATGAAAAGGGCTTTTTGGCATTGCCTTTGACAAGAATGCACCCTGTTCATCAGCTCATTTGTAAGCTAGGAGCTCACACAAAAAGTTTGGGATGACTTTTTTATTAGACAGGATGCCTCTGTGGATGATTTATCAGACAGTAGAAGGCAACCTTAACTTGAAAACCCATTGTGAGGCATGGTATGATA
Source organism: Pyxicephalus adspersus (assembly GCF_032062135.1). Lineage (NCBI taxonomy): Eukaryota > Metazoa > Chordata > Amphibia > Anura > Pyxicephalidae > Pyxicephalus > Pyxicephalus adspersus. The sequence goes on along the minus strand of NC_092858.1, from coordinate 47,994,192 downwards.
TAGTCCCCAAAGAGAACCTGAGAAGAAAAAAATTAATGGCAATATTAACATTAGTAAAGTGTGTTAGAGAGAAGGGATTTTTTTGTTGGTCTGAATTAAAATGTGCAGAACAACTGGCTGTTACCACAGGAGACTGAACCAGGACAGTCACAAGCGTAACAATTTGTAGAACGATTCATTAAAACAATGTAAGCTATTAGAAAACTTTGTCTGGAATTCATAAAAGTAATAGCATTGGTATTTTTACTTGGCAGGTTTATTCTTGTCGAAATGACAAAGTGACATAAAAAGGAAGAGTGCCAACCCATTTGGAAGAAGAAAATCCTAAAGAAAGCTTTACATGTCCTGTATGTCCAAGCTAAGGACAACCTCATTTTTATCTTGAAGATTTGTAGATTTCACATAACAATGATAAAAAGAAACCCACAACATCTATTCGGGTATGTGGCTTACAGAAGCACACTGTGATGATCCATAATAATTGTCTAGTTTACAGATACCCACTGTGCAGCATCATTTATTAGGTTATTTATCGTAAAAGAAAATATTTCCTTTTTAAAGCTTGAACTGGCTTGTTGCCTGAAATGGTTAGTGACTAAAGCTAACATATATGTGAGATGTTACATTTCTTGCAGATGGGAAATATAGAAATTGTACATTGATCAGCAAAGTGGCAGTGACCTTGACAACAAACATTATTGGTGACACATTTCCACCCACATTATTTAAAGTAAATAAGTAAATTTTATATGTATTAGTTCATTGTTTATTTATTTTCATTCTTAGAAGCTTGCATTGGAATATAAAAATAAATAAATAATTAAAAGGACAAAGAACAGAGGACAAATTATTTCATAGCTTTGTGCAGTCTTACCTCAACGTAAGGCCCATTGACCTAACTAGACAAGAAGAAGTAACAAGAAATAACATATAAGTTCAAGAACAACTAAAAATCAAAGTCTGGTATTATGAAGTTATTTTAATTACATACATTAAAGTAAGAAATATCCATGATACAGACCTACTGGACATCTAGAATATTTAGTAACATATTTACACAGATTTATTTGATAGAATACAATGAAACTGATTTACTAAATGTGAAAAGCAAATACATCCTTGCCTTATCCTAAAACTATATACAGTAAAGTTTTATAGACCACAAGTAAACAAACTGCACCTTAGCAAATAGCCCACCATGTTTTATCCTCTTATCTAACAGGAGTTCTTTTAAAGTCTTCCTAAATAATGATTGGTATCATAAAAAGTGGAAACCTTAACTAGTTTATATGTAAACCTTAACATGTTTATACATGTTGTTATCACATCTTAGGGTATTTATTAGTCCTGTTAGCATAACCAGTACATACATTTACCTTAATGTTCTCTATATATTTGATTTACATGTATTTTAAACAACCATTGTTCAAAAAATTGTATGTGGTATGAGAATTAGCTTACAAAGATAGCGGTACATTTACCAGATTGCCTCCTTTTTGATTCCCTTTTTCTGTAATAGTGTTAAATATACACTATTATAGCAATTATCATAGTATTAAACATACAAATTTATATTTTTATTGTCCCCATACACATATCTCATCATGGATGTCTGACCACCAGAATGTCTAGCATAAATGATGGTCAATGGAGAAAGTAAAATACTTTGTTCAAAAAGATTTACGTAATGTGGTAAAAAGTGACTGAAATATCTCCTGGCAGTAAAATAGTTAGTCTCAATTTCTGTCAATTTCTCAAGTTCTGTTTTTACTTTTGCTGGACACCTTAGTCCCAATGTAAATACAGAAAGTGTCAGGAACATTTGTTACAGAAGAAGATGAGCATCACTTCTTTCTTCCAAAGGGTGTGCTATTAGTTATGAAGTTGGGGGTGGCAATAATCTAAGCCATTGTCCAAGCCATTTTTGATGTTTTGTGTGGAATGTCACAGATTCTTTCTCTCTGCTTTATTGTGTTCTATTTAAATTGAATCGGGCAAAAGTACATGTAAGGTAACTAGACATGGGCAAATGTTCTTGAAAGGTTTTAGGTAAGCGCCTATACTGCTAGGTACACTACATACATAGATACAATTGGTAATTCCGGGAAAATGTCCTGTGATGTACTTTCACTTTATCACAATATCTGTAATATGATCATAGTCAGGGATTGTGTCAAGCAAAAGTAGTTCATCTACTCCCTTTACTTGCAGCATTGTCCCTATGGCTTTTTTTCCTGGTTATGATCACGTTACCCGATGTGCTTCATCACATTTGGGACTTATCAGGTGTACCGACAGTAAATGTTGCCTGCATATGAAGACATTTTGGACACAAATTTAGTAGGTTATGCTCCGCAAATAATTTCCACAATTTAAAAAAAGCTTTCAAAGTTGACATCTGTTGAAGAAATGTCAGGTTTCCTATACACTACATTGATTTACATTGGCAATAGATAAAATAGTTTCTGCATTAAAATTGAATTATTCTCTTTCTTATAAATAAAAGTAATTGGGTATTCTCTATTGTAAATGGAGTGCATTTAGGAAATATATGGAGATTTTCCAACTTAGACTATTTCTTATCTATGTAAAGTGGTTGCACATATACATACACTTTGCAAATTGAAACATGCACACTTATTTTAAAATCAGGAAATAAACACAAAATCTAAATAATATACATTATTTATATCTCTGTAATCAGGACAAGCAACAGAATGTTTAGTGTTATATGTGGGCACTGTATGCAAAATTTTATATTTATACAAGTAAATGTTTATTTTTTGCATTTTTCAGATTTCCTTGAAAAATAAAAGTTAACATTTCATTTTTAAACAATATTGCTTACAAGATAGAGACAAATTAATGCCATATTTCTATACTGGTTTTGTGGCTGTATTTTACGTTTTCCTCTTTGCTTTTGTACTTGAAGAAGAGATGAAGATAACTTTCCTCAATGAAATGCAGACAATAATAAAAGCTAACAAAGACCCTGATTCTTCCATACTCCATCTAAAACAAAACAAAATGGGTTTCATATTGGATGGAGTAGGGCAGGGTTAGAACTATTGTCAGGTATTTCACTAACTTTATTGGTCCTGCTGACCACTGGAACAGGAATAGGGTAAATTTCTATCTGTGTGAACTCATGATATAGTTAAAACTGTTACGGGAGGATTTTTCCTTCTTTAAAGAGACCAACTCTCACTACCTGTTATGTCGTGAGAAAGAAAATTTTTACCAATTGGGAATGAAAAGCCTTAATATTAATTATATTATAATTATTATATAATATTATATTATAATAATTATATAATAATTATTTTTCAGGGTTTTATGTAGCAACAGTTGCCCCATTATGTTTTTTTCACTCTTTTCACTTTTTTTCACTGATAAATCAAAATCCATATGCAGATTGATGTAAATATGGGACTACACCATAATATAGCTCTCATAAAGCAGACTTATCACCAAAAATGAAAAGTGAATATGTGCACTTTGTTCCTCTCAATTTCCTGTATATTATTTATATTGACTACCCTGTGCAACCCTGTATTTCTACTAAAAGGAGTTAAACTAAGTTTTTACCTTACATAAAAGGGTAGACAAACCTTTTATATAAAATATAAATAACCTTTTTTATGGGGGGAGGGTTTTAAAACCCATTTTTAAGAAAAAAAAGGTAAAGGCCTCCTTCTGTCTTCATCAACTGCAGCAATCGTGACTGAATAGGAGCGCAGATTTACTTACGCAGCCCAAGTAGTGTAGCAGGTGAATAACTGGCTTTATCTAATGCACACTAGGTCCCAAAGCTCATTGCCCACACAGGAAGCACATCCAACCCCATATCTCAGAAATATCATTCATTGATATAACTGCATGCAGAAGGTGGGAGCCTAAGGAATAAAGAGGTGGCTATGGCTAAAGAACAGGAAGGAACAACACAGAGATCTCATCATGCTCTTTGAAATAATGGGTGACTTTCAAGAGTCCTGAGTAACTTGACAGGGCTGGAAAAATAAATCTTACCTGTCTTGTAAATTACTTGCTTGACAAAGTTTGCAAATGTTAAATCGGCTTCATCAGGAGGAGTAAAGAGTTAAAAAACAGTGACAGTGATTTCTATAAAAATAATAATGTACATAAATATAAACAAAATTTATAACAAATATCCAAAAAATAACATTAAAAAAATGCAAAAACTTTACTTACAAATTTAAAAATTAAAAGATAAAGCTATTTCCTTCAAAGCTGTATCTAGCGTATTTTGTGAGCACCAATACAGCGGGAGTCAGTAGCAGAACATCAGCTCAAGCCAGGCTTAATTCAGAAGAAATACTAATTTCAGTATGTTTTCTCATGTCCTCATTGGATGGCTAAAAAGTTGTTTGACCCAGCTCTCATTCATTTTGCCAACCTCAAATATTCAACCTTCCAGTGGACAGGTGTGCTCTTTTGTCTGTCACCACACCCCCAGCTGTGTAAGCTCATGAGGTTACCACCTTGACCAGTAATTGGAGTTTGCTGCTCCTATGCCTGTTCCTGTGAATGACTGCGGGGATATGTGAAACAATGACAAAAAATAATGCATGCTTTGAGGCACTGCAAAATCTATGCTGTGTATTGGTTCAAATCATTCTGTAAAATGTGGAAATTGTGACTTTAGACTTATGGTGTGTACCTCTATATAGTATTTTCACTGAAAACTATAGTAAATACAAAGAAATTCAGTAGGTCTGTGTGACAAAAAGTAAAACAAAAATGTATGTTGTGAGACTTTGGTGGTTTCTGTCTCGCTGTGCTATAGACAGCAACACTGAGTTGCTACTAACAGGGATGACAAAAGACAGCATGATAAGAGTCTCAAGTTTCTCCCTCAATACAAAACTGTCCCAACCTCAAAGAACCTTAAAACTAAAAAATATTTTCTCCTGGTTGTAAAAGTTCTTGTTTAGCTGCTGAGCAACGTCTTCTCCTCTAAGTCACTCTCCCCTAACATTATCAAGGGAAAGAATCAGAATGAGCAAGAAACTTCCAGTCTGTGGCCTATGTGTAGAGGGCTGATATGTCATTGGTTGTTGGGGTTGTACATGCTAAATATGCATTGTAGTGACAAATGGAAACACTCTACTGCGTAACTGGATACATGTTAAAAATTACCAACATTTTCACAAAAAAAAATCAAAAATAGGATTTTCCAGGCAAAAATATTTTGAGGAAAGTTTGTGAAATTTGCCTGTTCATTCTTATTCACAGCAACCCCAAGATTATGATTTAAGGAGAAATAATGCTTGATATAAACAATATGTGTTTTCAGGTTAATCCTTGTTATATTTTTAAAAAAATTTATATTTTGGCTGGAGCTAGACATTTAAACAAATCAGCAATGCTACCTTTCTAAGCACTGTAAATCAGTAAAAGTTTACAAACATGACTGTTATACCACTGATGTCTCTTCATTGCATGAGTTCACTGTGTGTTGCATATACATCTTTTGTGTTTCAGACATGTCCAGCAGCAGATATGTTTCAAAAAACTATGGAATTAACAAACTGATTTGTTTGGAGGGTTAAAATAATATTCACCAGAACCCCTGACCAGCAGCTGCTGTTTGCTTAAATAAATACATTTGTGAGATCTAGTGAATTCTCTTCATTTGTTTTGTTTTCTGAAGTTCCACAAGGACAAATCTACAATAAACTCTGCTACAAAAGTCAGGTTATATAAAAAGTGAGAAATGCATATAAATATAGCAGATATGACTTCACTAATAAAAAGCTGAAGCCCTTGATAATCACCATGGCAACCAAGAGAAACTGGTAGACCATGGGGTAATAGATTTTTCATGGAAGAAATATTAGATGAATTCTCAGTTTCCTAAAACTTTAGAGCACAGGGCATTAGCATCCTCTATAGAACAGTTTTCAGTTTATCTTTTTTTATTCACTATTTTATTATTACTTCAAAGTTTAATCCATTTATTCGTATCTGAATGCCCATCTCTGAAGTGTCTATTTTATAAAACTGGCTGCGTAAAGATTCTGATCTATGAGATACTCAATATTGGCCAACTGCATAGAGAAAGGGTCTGTCTATACAATATGTGGCAAATAATACAGTAAGTCAAATTACACAACCATCTCACACCCGTAATCCAACAGTAATCTCACAAAGACAAATGATCAAACACAGGAACAAATAGAGGATATTCCTGTAATACAGGTGATTTACTGCTACTTTCTCTTATTGTTCCAGGTGACTGGCCTTCTTTAGACCCCTTCTTCCCCACCTAGGTTTTCTGAAATTAACCTGCAGTGGGGCAGCCTTCTGAGTACCATCTACAGCTCTACTCTCAAGTTATGTTCAGCAGAGACAATTGTGTCACTGCTACTTACACATTAGTTTATTTATATTCTATAACCCCGTTGATGAATATATTTCAATACACAATTTTATGCCCAGGGCTCAATGTTGTGTAGTTGAAGAAAAACTAGACTGACCTTACATTATATATATATATATATATATATATATACATATTTAATGTGGTATATTTACATAAAAGGATTATGAATGCCCTTACTGATATACAGAATAAAAACTGTACAGATTAAGAAAGTAATTAACATCTTAATTGAGAAGAATTTTATCAAACTGTGTCATTGACAGTTGAAAGTAAAGAGGTCAGACATGGAATAGACAGGAGGGCAACTCACAGGATGGAAAGCAGCCTGCTGAGATGCTCTGGAAGGAAACCTGTAATCTGTCATAGAAAATACTGTTACTGTTCACAGGGATTGGCTTAACAGGCTAATGCACATTTTGTGTTAATAGGGATTGTCTTAATAGGGTCATTGCAATTTGCTGTTAATTGGTATTGGCGTTATCCTGTTTGGCTCGTTTCCATTTTCCACATTATTTCCATTACTGTGTGAATAGATGTGCTTATCAGAACTGAGGTATAATAACTTTTAAAGGCATCAGAATTATTTAATTTAATAGATTGCAGGGATTTCATTGCAGACATTCACTACCTGCAATTTGGTAAAAAGTCTCACCTACACAAGTGTGTGTGTCTGATGCATGATCAGTGCTCGTACCAGAATAAGAGAACAAACCTTCCCCCCTCTTGCTCCAGTATACTGTATATATATACTTTTCTAGCATCCAGTCACAAAATGATATTTTTTCTATTACAGTAATTATTGTTGACAGCTTTAATAACAATGGGTGGTAGTGACCATCTGGCATGTAGACAACATGGAGCCATGTTTTGAAAAAAATAACACTCTCCTAAAATTAAGATATCAAGTAATATCAAATAAGATATAACTGTGATGTATATTTTTAGTGATTTGAGGTGAAATGCCTTAAGGAACCAATTGAAAAATGTATTACATATGTTTATCTCATCAAATTCCCTATGTGCTGTCAAATGAATAATCCATTTTTGCATTTCATGTATCAATAATTTAGCAATCTCTTTAGCAAACTGAAAATTAAAATCAATAACATTCTACCTTCTAGCTTTGGTGATTGGCCCCAAAAGCAAAAAATAATTTTAGGTTTCCTTAAGAAGGAATGTGCTACCAGGTAAACTAGCTGCTGTCCTTTAAACCTAATCCATTCATAATCCAGGATAATAAATACAGAAGAATACTCAGAATCTATTTATAGAGCAGAGTATGTAAGCAATGCACACAATTCTTGGGAAAAATGGAATAGACTGATGCTTCTATGAAGGACTGAGATACTTAAGAGGTTTTCTAATAAAACAAATGCACTTGTATCAGTGTCTGGCGTAATATTTTCTGATTCAAGAAATGCTAGCACAATTTCCCATATAACTCTAACTTTGATAGGCATTATATATTTAAATAGGTAAAAAATACATTTTTTGTACTAAAGAAAACAATGACACACTTTTTATTTTGAAAAAAATATCCAGTTTAACCTTCCTAGCGGTTCATTTCTTTCCGGTTTTATATGTCTAAAAGCTGTACATTGTTTTTCATGAAAATTCATTTTACAGTATAATATAATAGTATGAGTATAGTAAAGTTTGAAACACAAAATCATGTAAAAAGAATAAATTAAAAAAAAACTATATATTTAAAAAAAAAAATTTAAATTTTTTTAAATAAAAAAAAAAACACATTATACCCATACTATTACTACATATAAACTATAAAATAAATGTTCTTGAAAACAATGTACTGCTTTTACACATAGAAATCCAATGTATTGCATTCAATACAGTTATTTTGTATTGAATGCAATACAAATAGATTTTGAATTTCCCAAACTGAAACTTTTCCCTGCTGTCTTTGCCATAGTCATAAAAATTCAGCACGGTGATCACTTTAAATCAGTGTTTCCTAACCCGGGGTTCCTCCTGAGGTTGCTGGGGGGTTACTCGAGCAGCGAGCAATTTGTGCCTCTTAGGTCAGTTTAACTGACACCAATGATCTTGGCTATTTATCACACCTGCCAGCATGTAAAAGGCATTTTTCCTACTGGCCACCACACTAATGTACTATGAGTTGTGATCATTACTCCAGATATCAGTTCTGCAATGTCTTCATTCATCCAAACATATAACACACAGCCAATATTAGAAAACCGAAATATACTTACAGGTATCTTCTTGGCAAAATATTTTCTAATTTACATGATTATTCATAGTTTTAGCATCAGTAATGCTTGCATTTAATCTCAAAATACTTGGATTCAACATTTAAATGGATTTCTGTGATTAGCAAGAGAAGGGAACAATGGCTTAAAACCAAACTCTGCCATACATTTAATTAACTGCTAGGTTCTGAACTAACTTTATCAAACGTGCACCAAGGCTGTTATTCAAGCGATTTGCATAATCCATTTGAGAAATTAAAGGAGCATGAACAAGCAGTTTTGTGCGTAGATGGGAGGAGATAAATCTGTAAAGGTTTGTTATTTATTATTTAAAGACAAGAATTTAGCCGTGCATTAGTGAGAAGAATATACACCCTGTGCTGCAGATATCTATATTAAAATAAAAATGTTCAGTAAAACCACATGTTAAAAATGATATAATCTAAACTATAGCACGAGCACTATTAGGGTACAGTTATCTTACTTGTTGACCGTACAGCACTAGACTCTGTTAACTGATGATCATTGTTGATTGTACCTATGTTTTGCCCAATTCCATGGTGGGGAATTTTAGTGGCTTTCATTTCACAAAGTCTATGAGTAAGATGATGTTAGACATTTTAGTGAATTTGTAGCAGCAGAACAGAGTGCCAAGCTTTATACTTCTATATTTGCAGTAATAGTTCATTTAAGGACAAGCGTTTGGGCGTTTGGTAGAAATACTGAAACACAGAGGTTTAGGAAAAGGCTAAAACAAAATATGCATTTAATGGGCCTGAACTGAGAAATAAAGATTTGATATCTTACCAGGGGAATACAGAAATATTGGTTGTATCTAAGGAGTACACTGATAAAACTACCCTTTGTCTTGAATGCCTCCTAAAAACATCTCTGCTTAATTCATTCTGTTGATCTGTGATTTTTGCACGTTGCCTACTTCTTTGATCTCCCACTCTGGGGCAGCTCTAAAATGAGGGGAAAAAGCCCACTCCAACCAGTAGGTTGCCTCTACCCAGAGGCAAAGGCCCTGATTTATTAAAGTTCTCCAAGGCTGGAAGAATACACTTTCATCAGTGAAACTGGGTAATCCAGCAAACCTGGAATCCATCTCCTAGAAGTCATTAGCTATTTGTTAGCAAATGTTTTCAATCCTGGACCAGATCCATTTCAAGCTTGCTTGATCACCAAGCTTCACTGATGAAAGTGTATTTTCTCCAGCCTTGGAGAACTTTAATCAGGGCCAGAGTGTCCAACAAGACATGGTGGGTAAGTAGTGGGGGAAAATCAGCTGCAGGAAGCCTGTAGGTTTTACTTTTCTAAATGATGAGGAAATTTCCCTTAAAAGCATGGCATTTATAGTTAGGAAGACAAGCCAGTTAGGAAGACAAGCTGAAATTGTGTCTTGCAGGTGTGCAGTCATTATTTTATCTCTTTTAGTATTGGGGGTCTATGGATACTTTTTTTTCTTATTTTTCTGCTGTTACACCAATTTTATATTCACAGTTGCACAAAAAGAAAAAGGAACACCTATTGCAATACATGTATTCATTCACAATTACAAAGAACAAGAGGGCACTCTTTTTTCGTGTGGAGGAAAAGAAGTTTAAGCTCCGGATAAGGAAGGGATTCTTCACTGTAAGGTGTGTGAAAATGTGGAATCGGCTCCCTCAGGAAGTAGTTTCAGCAACTACTATAGATTGCTTTAAAAAAAAGATGGATGTTTTTCTAGAAGCACAGAATAAAAGTGGATAATAAAGCTTTCAAGTAAATACAATTGAGACTGTTGATCCAGGAAAAATCCAAGAAATCAGGAAAATCAGAAAGGAATTTTTTCCCTGTTGGAACAAATTGTACCAGGGTTTTGTTTGTTTTGTTTGTTTGTTTTTTTGCCTTCCTCTGGATCAAGTATGTCCATAGGGTTTTATATCTGGGATATGTTTATTTACCTAGTGGTTAAACTTGATGGACTTATGTTTTATTTTAACCTGACTAACTATGTAACCATGTAAGTACAAGTCCATTTATTCACATTATGACAAACTTACTTGCATTCTTCAGAATTTATATGAGATGTTAGAGCAAGTTTGGAATCCATGGCAGATGTATAAATGTAATGTTTTTTCTCACATTGTAGTAGATGTTTTTAATGTATTGTCAATTGTTATTTAAATTATTAAAAAAAATAATGAAATATATACACATATGCACACATACACATACACACATGAATGCACATTAACACATAGGTTTAGGTCAGTTCTAATAACCCAATGCTTTTCACACTTGCTTCTTCAGGGGATGTAGGTAGTCAGGTATCAATTAACTAGACCAAATTCATGTAAGGCTACCCTTTTTCTGTGGAGCAGCCATTTTAAAGGAAATATTAGGTCCCAAAGTGATGTATATAATACAAGCATTGTACATTGCATTGTAGACATCACTTTGGGATCCAGAACTCAAAATAACAGCCTGGGATTCGTTGACAGTTTTACCCTTTGTGGTCTCTCTCCCCTTGTACACTAGGGGTTGGTTACCCATATACCAATATATGATTGTCCTTCCCTCTCTTTTAACTTTCTATTGCTGAATGAATTACATTGAACACATACCTAGAGGTACAGCTGTATGAGGCTATAAAATAGAAATTTCCTTTTGCATGTGTGAAACTTTTTCATGGATTATTATGATTACATGGTTTGCAAGGGTTTGCTGCCTTGTTAGTGTGCATGAAGATGAAATGAAGGTTTTTGCTAATTAGTTTAGGTCTGAGGTTGAGTGGGTGCCTAAAGGTCTAAATCAAGAGTTGTTGGAAGATTTGTTTCAGCTTTGTCCTTGTTATGATAAGTTGTGGCTTTTTTGATTACCTTTTGCAAGCCTTCTTTGTGTTGATTTTAATGTAGTTATAGGTGTAGGGTTATTTTTTCTGCATTGTACACAATTTTCCCTTGGGGGGTTTAAGAACAATATTTATGCTTGCGTTGATGGTTTTGTTGCTATAACTTTGCTTATATCCGGGAAGATTCTGCTAGTACTCTGAAGTGTCTATATCTGTCTTCAGGGGCAGAGTATATATGCTGCTGTTTTTTAACCTGACTGTAGTGATGGCTTGCTTTGTAGGCAGGAGATGAAAACTGGAGCTTTAGGGATTGTTACATCAATTATGGGTTTCCTGTATTCTCAAGTACACAGTTTGGTTTCCTTATAACCATTGCAGTGCCATGGAAATTTACAGAGGATGAAGTCTATTTTTTTTTTATTGGTTGTCCTGTATAGGAATGTATGTACAGGCTCATTTAATGTTTTAAGGATTGGGAAAGGAAAAGTTAGACTTTTGTCAAGTTTTTCTTTCCAACAAGAAGTCACTTGTGAATGTCAAATGTGTCAAATGTGAATATTTCCTCTAATTTCATGTGTAGTCTCCAGGACATACAGGGTAATATCCCCAGTGAAACACTACAATAATACATATCGGCTAAAAATTGTTTAAAGCTAAGCTTGGATCAAATTAAAAAAAAATGAATCTTCACTCCCTTTACTAACCCATATCCATAGTTAAATTCTGTCCAGAGAGTTCTCTATTTTAAACCTCTTTGGGGGTCCTTTTATGGGTGTTCATGTTACTCACCACCTGTGTGAATTAGACACTTTCTATTGGCTGTCCAGCACTTGGGTCCTCTCAAGATCTGATAAAGATTCTGCAGACCACTTTAGCAGAAAGGAACCAGCAGACACATGGATATCTGCACCACTAGATTGCGCCCAGAAACATTTCCGCAACCTTAATGGTGGAATCAAGAAGTCCAAAAGGTATTTAAAAAATTGTTTCCAACTATGGAAAATTGTACTTGGGGATGGGTTTTACATGTTCTCTTCTGTCCATAAATAAAATATCATCACTGTCACCCTAGTATGAAAGTTCTTTGAGATTGTGGGACATCTCTCATACTGCCGTAACCTCCATAAGGTGTTCCATAAGGGAAAAGATGTTCAATGGTTCATAATAAAAGAAGGTTCATAATAAAAAAGGTAAAAGTTTAGAGATCTTAGTGCGGCATTGTCAGTTTACTGCAGGAAATGTGAACTTCACTGAATTTCCTATAGGATCTACAGATATTTTTCTTTACTTGCAGCATTTATAAAGACAAAACATGGGGAAGTGTGCATGTATTGCAGAGACGTAAGGAATAAGTTCTTATAAAATGATAAACAAAAACAGTCCTTTTTGCTATTGTATTTCTAACCTGTAATTCGAAAGCATCAACCTGTCATACAACAGAAACAGCAAAGAACCTTGGGAGACAAACACAGATTTTCTTGAAGATCAAGGCAATAGGAAAATGACAGACCATTCTATGTTGTCTGCTGAGATAAAGGTTGCACTATAATTTGCATGGGCTGTTTTAGGATCTCCAATTGAGTGAATTCCCTACATCAGGTGTGCCTAAAAAAAGCAAATTCAAAATACTCTTTTTTTAGCAGTTGGCCTAATGTTACTTTTATGTGAAGAATACAATTTATATATTTTTGTAATTAGGCTTCTCCAGATCTCTGTTAACTCTGATTAAATAAGCAGCGGATATAGTTTAATCTTCTAACTTTTTAGGGGCAATTGCTATTGTGCAATGGTGAACAGCCCAGCTACCTACCTGTCCCCAGCTGCACATTATTTCTGCAAATAAAATTAAATTGGCTCATGTGGCATTAATATAAAATTATGTTTTCTAAAAAGACCATAGCTGATCCCTGTACATGATATTCCCTTCCTCTCCTAAATCATTTATGTGACGAGGGCTCTGCCATTGCTTTCATAGACCATTCCAATATATTAATTATTGTTATATAAAGGTTTAATGAAAAGCAATGCCTCCATTTTAATATCTCATTTTGTGATGTACAAGAAGATCCGCGCTTTAAAGTTTGTGAACCCTTTTGAATTTTCAATATTTCTACATTTTGAATATAACTTGTAAAAAGTGATGTTTTGTTTCAGATTTGTCCTAAAAATATATAATAAAAAAATTACAACAATGTATTTTATATAGTTAAATAAATGTAATTAAAGAGCATATTCTAAAGAATATTTCTGTGTCAAACCACTTTTTGTTTACTTCCTCTGAGAGTTATATCCAGCCTCAGCAATGTGTGTAATAGTCTGTAGTTTGCATTGGCTGTGATTCCACTCCTGTATTTAGCTATGCAGATGTGACCCAGTGTCCCTTGCCTGCCTAAAAAACCTTACCACGTATCTGCAGTGCTCCCCCCTTTGTTTAACAACCAATATAAATGAACAAATACCAAACTATTTAATAAAGTGTTAACATCAACTAGTGTCATTATTATCAGAGGTAAACATCCATCAAAATAACACTTACAGCTAATAATCTTACAGTAAAAGAACACGAATGTCAAGAGAACCAATGCAGTTATAAGACTTCTGTATATATGAATAATTTTTGTAGTTTAAAATAGGATGTGAGCCACACAAAAGGCCAAGTTATCCATGTATGACAAAGTTTCTCAACCTTTTTAACTTGGGGGGAACCCCTTCTATAAATACTATATCCACACATATCAGCTCACAATACATTAGTGTAGTGGTAAATGGGAAAAATATCTTTTACATTGCTAGCCAGTGGGACACCTTTACAGATAACCAAAAAGATCATTAGTGTCAGTTGAGATGACCTGAAAGGCACAAAATGCTCACTGACCAAGGAAGCCCTAGCAATCTGGAGGAACCCTGGTAGTACGATATACTCATCTACTGGACTATTCTCCTCTATATACCAAAGACAGATGGGGATCCTGCACTTGAGAGGGGTAAGCAAGTGTTAAGGTTGTTGACTAATGGGGACATACACTGCAAAAAACTGGACAGGGATTCTAATGCTTTACCACTCTATCCAATCTAAACTGAAATTGATTTATTCTTTGATTTATGCATCATGACTTATTGTTATATCTTATTTGCGCATGTTGACTTTCCTCCAATTTATCTTTTTAGTTCATTGTCCTAACCCCTTCCTTAGTGTTGACCTCTGAGAACCAACAGGAATTCCCAGGGATTATCAGATGGCATTCCTTCCTATATTGGATATACTGGGTGAACATGGTATGAAAATATGTAGCCTTCTTTACACTGAAATGTATGATTTCATTCTTTATCATAACAGTACTCCTAATTGCAACTGACCAAGTAATTCATGTATACCTTTTCACTTTTCCTTCTATTTCCATTCTCATATAAAGTCCAATCACTATTTGCAGGTATTAGTGGAAAGGTCTTACATTTGCCTTCATTGCTGTGCCTTCCAGCTGCACAACATGATGTCTGTATTATTGATTAAATGACATGTTCAAGATCTTAAACACGTTTAGATGTATCTGAAACCGTGCACTGAATTTAAGTTATCTGGTGATGTGAGATGTGAATACCATTTTATTGTAACTCATCTATTCTAGAAATTCATTCTTTACTTTAGGAACATTTAATATTAAATTAAGTCCAACTCGTGGATGCTAGCTTTGTACTATAATATTTCATAATTAGGGAATGAGTAAATGTATGCATATTATGTTTTAAATAACCCTATTACCAATTATAAAACAATTAGATTAATATAATTGCTATTCAAATACATTTAAAGTAAAGGTTACATTTTTGCATGCAATAAAAGGTGGGCCATCCCATCCTCTTTCTGCTGGGCAAGAAGACAGAGAAGTTATACCATTCACGTGTACATTTTTGTAATGATTGATAAAAAAAAAACAAAAAAGGGAAACATAGTACAACAAAGGGGAAACATTGGGGATGCCAATAATACAAAGGAGAACAATGGTAAGTATACACAAGTTAAAACATAAAATAGGCACTAGGTATATTGGTGTATTGGTGATGGACTTCCGTTCAGAGGTGGATAGCCTTTACAAGTCCTCAATAGTATAGGTTCCCCAAGTATCTACTATCACAGTGTATCTTGATAAATATGAATACTTTCAGTAGAAAGTATTTTAAGCAGAATTTTAAGTGGTTAATTGTGAATAATAAACATCCCAGTCCTTCCATAGATGATAAAATCTCTGCATCTGGTTATTTATTAGAGTAGTAAGATATTCCATCAGTTGAACACCTTGGATACGTTTAGGAAGATTGTCCATGGAAGGAGGGGGGATTGATGTGTACTTTTACTAATACTTTAATTACTTGCTATTTATTAAGAAATATCAATCCATCCATCCGTTTAGATATATAGTGGTAAATGATGACCCCTATGTACATCAAAAGACAACTATAAATATAGAACCACAGTGCTTGTACATTATTTCTAAAAATATATATTTCACCCATTTATGATTGATGAATAATGATTATTTGAAAATAATCTTTATTGATTTTTCTTAGTAATATTGATAAAAAGTAAGGGTGTACTAAATTAGTAAAATATCCCAAAAACCACTTCAGATAGGGACTTCTTTAGCTGTAATCCACATTTAAACGTAGCACACATGGCGACATCACCTGCCTATACCAGTAACTGCTTAGCTTGCTTCTATGTGGTAGTCACCAGGACAGAACTGCTCACCCTCTACTGTTTACATCAGGGTAAAGCCGCGTACACACTTCCAATCATAGTCATTGGAAAGGATCTCCATTCTGCTCTATGCAGAGGGGAGGGGGAGACCGATGGAGTGGCACGCCGCTGTGCGCTCTCTCTCATCCCCTGCATTACGATGGTTCGTAGTTCCTCGTCTGGGGATCCGCCAGGACGGTCGTTCAGACCATGAATGACGCACTCTATACACACTTCAGATTCTCGTCCGATATCGGCCTTGCGCCAATTATCAGGCTAGAACCATTGGAAGTGTGTACGTAGCTTAAGAGCAGATTGTTCTAGGTGTTGTGGATATATTGTTTTATCCTAGCTGTGGATTAATTATAATTAGATTACCAATGAATGTGGAATACAGCTACAATAAATTAAATATCCCCATTTGGAGAGGTTCTTGGGACATTTTAAAACAATAAGTGTAATTTATTTTTATTTTTTTGCACTCTCACTTTTTTAGAAAGAGATCAATAAAGTTTTTAAGCTGTGATTGATCATTAATTGAACTCTTGGGATATATACTGTATATGAATTTTACAAGCTCTGTGGTTCTATACTATTTATTAACAAACCTTTTTGTTTTTGAGCATAACAGAAGTACATTTATTCTTTGAGCACTTCCTATCCCTAAATGTATTTATTTTAAAGGCAGACAGTCATCTAGGTGTGTTTATTTCATCTTTGTGATTACATTTAACAGATCATTTACAATTATATGGTCAAGCTGACTTTTTCATCATAGAATACATTAAGGCCTTTTATCTTTCATATCCTGGATTCAAATCTCACCTTGAACAAAATCTACATGAAATATTCTTAGTGTATGTAAATTTCCTCCTTCTCAAAAAAAACAAACTGGTAAATGAATTGCCTTTTGTCTAAATTAGGTTAGAGTGCATACATTACATACACTATATATACACAGTAGGAATAAATACCAATTTCATGCTGTATAGCCAGATACATTACTGCTTCCTCACCTGAAGCAATAATAATATAAAAATATATATTTTTCTAAACTTAAAACATGTACAGCCACCATGACTTACAAAAATATCCTCTATTTTCACATACAATGATACAATGCCTGACCTAATGGCAGCAGAGGTGTTAGTTCTGCCATAAGAGAACAAACCATACATATACACATTTTAATAGGTAGATTAAATAATAAACATGGTGTGGAATACTTCTGAACTTTTCTTTTAAAGCTCTCGAGGTGTATTTCAGACGACCCTCCTAATTTCCTTACATTGCCCCTTTTGAAGAAACCAATATCATTCTTTGTATCATTGATTTTTTTACAGAAGTAGAAATCCAGTGTGTGTCAGGTTTCGCAGAATCATCAGGGATTACCAGAACAGGTGAGAAGAATTCTTCCCAAAAGGATACCTGAGCAGAATAAAAACCAGACAGAACTTCTAACCTAAATAGTACAGTTTTGTTCTGGGTTTCTCTTTAATATTTAATGTCATCAGCTTCCCAAACACAATCAAAATATGGGTTTGATGAGATCAATCGGATGCCATGTATTAAAATAAATGGGCTCTGTGGAATACATGTCCTAAAAAATGAATGCTGTTTGTGCAGGTAGACTATGAGGCCAGCCTTACCCTAATGTCCTAAACAATGCAGTGTTGCCTTGGAAAAATGATTTTCATGGGTTCTGGTGAAGGAACTACAGTAGTTTTACAATTTTGGTAGCAATATGTGTTTGGCTTGCAGTATGTCGCCTGTTTGTTTGGCAGGACTGCCACTTGCTTTGGAACCTGCCACATACCTGGTCTTTATGGCCAAAGCTCCTTGCAGGTTTACTGCAGATTCTGATTGTAGGGTCTTATTTGCTCATGCCCTTCCATCATTTCTATGGTTTATGTTGCCTTTGAGCATTTTACAGAACTCTCAGACTGCTCACAGTTATATGGCACTGCTCTCTTCCCATTAACCAATTCTCATTTTCTGTTTTAACACCTTGTCATAAATCATTTCTTGCATATACTGTTTTTTTTTCTCTAGGCGTACATTTTCATAATGTGCAATTTCACACAATATTACTTACTATTGTCTGCAGTAATTAGACTTCAAGGGAACAGAACAAGAGAAAAGACACATGCGATGATTGCCAATAATTTGTATGGTAATATTGTCACATTTTCTTGATCTTCAGCAGTTCATAGCTTAGCAGTGTTTCTATGAACATACATGTCATGATTAGGTTGGACTGATCAGCATGTAGGCAATAAGTTAACAATTCCATAAAGAATTAGCATTTTTAGTTCGCTGAAAATCAAAGCTACTTTGTGAGCTGAAGCCTCCTTCTAAGAGTTTTTCTTTTCTTTTTTAATACCTTTTTGTTAACTTTATTTTTCTGTGGGGTCTTTTATTATGTCAAAAACAGCTGGCTAATATTGGCATTCTCCAAATCTTCACTTATGGTGACACAAATAGCTACAATAGATGTGTCAGGTTGCTGTCTTCTCTGAAGATATGTAAAAAAGTGACCCAAGGATTCTTAAAAGACTTTCAGAAAGACGTTGCTAGGCGACAGGTTGGTAATGTCACACAATGCATTCCCCTGCAGATGATGTAAAAGAAGAAATAAATTTGTATTTTATTACATTTTAATTGTCTGGAATAAGAAAATGACTCATTTTGTAAGCTAATTCTGCATTTTCTGCTTGCAATACAATTTTGGTTGTTTTTAAATATAGTTATGACAGCAGTTCATTTTACACAAATAAGTATTTCACAAGCCGCTCTAGGTGAGACAAGACTTCATATTCCACAGGCACATCTCAGGTGCTGGCTCAGCTTGTCTCCACCAAAGCAATCAATTTTGCCAGCAAAAGCAACATTACACACTGAGATGCAAAACAATATTCTTCTTTTATTAACGATAGCAAGCAGAACAAGCTCTTGGTTGACGCATTTTGTGATGGCCACAACCACAACACTTTCTCTTTGACAAACAGTTGTAATTTGCTGCATGAACTTCTAATCCTACAATGTTTTTTAAATATGGAATAGCAAATGAAGAGATAACTATAGAAAGGAATTTTCATACTCCTGACTTTTATTTGGATCCGATTTTTTAAATATTTTTTTTATAATTTCAACTGTGCAGTGAAGTATGTGGACAATAAATTAAATTCCTCTACCCAGAACCAATATTCTGGTTTATGAACATCCTGCAAAGCCTTATATTAA
This sequence comes from Pyxicephalus adspersus, assembly GCF_032062135.1. Classification (NCBI taxonomy): domain Eukaryota; kingdom Metazoa; phylum Chordata; class Amphibia; order Anura; family Pyxicephalidae; genus Pyxicephalus; species Pyxicephalus adspersus. The sequence goes on along the minus strand of NC_092858.1, from coordinate 47,974,744 downwards.
TTTATATATAAAAACTCTTTATAACTACATATTGTTGCTGGAAGTCACTTCCTACTTTGAGTCCAAGTATTCTGTATGAAGCAAATAACCATATATAAAAATGGGTTGTTTGACCTATTTAAATTTGTTATTCTGTACATTATTAGATACCTGAAGAAGTTAATTATGCCTGTGAAATTTGTCAAATAAAAAGTTGAGACTCACCTCATTTTTATTTGGAAAAAAAGAGTAATGAGCTGTTTTTATTAGGTTTAATGAAAGTATATGTGTTTTATATTATGGAAATATGTATAAAATGAGAAAGCCTTAAAAGTCCTTATACGTGCTAATTTCTGTATATTTGGATCAATGTTGGCATGTGGAAGTATTATTTAGGCTCTATGTTGCTGAGGAACACTATTCTTTCATCTCATAATGCCTTCTGTGACAAGATTTGTGCCGTTCAGCACCTTGGTCTACTTGTCACCCCTAGTTTTGATAATGCTGGTGACATTCTTTTTCGGTCTTGAACCATCTCCCATTGTGTGCCCTCACTCCCTGACATTCTACTGTACTATGAATAGTCTCTGACCATTTTTTATACGGAAAATTATGTTCAACCCCTTGTAATGTTAGAGGGCCCACTTGAAGCACCCTATATTGGGTAAGTTGACCACCAGTGATCTATTTGCCTATTTCTGGCCTGCCACTTCCCTGTCCTATAAATAATTGTTTGTTACCCTCTTGCCTTCCCCAGTCCCCCTGATTGTTATTGCTTTATAACACCAGCTTCTTATTGCTGTTTACTACTGAATGTAAGATTTCCTTTCCCTCTTTTTATATAATGTTATTTTCTTATAATTGTACTGTTGTTACTTAACTTTGAAAATGCTAATAAAAAAAGGTGTACCAATAAAACTTACTCCCCTCTCTAAAATCTCATGGACTATCGCCCCTGTCACAAATCCATCATTTTAGCCCTGCTCAGCATCAAAGACCTGGGGGCCTGGTCTACTCATTAATGCTCCAAAGAGAACCAGAATCTTGAAATAGTGTCATAGGAAAATACCTGCACCATTTTTGGTAGATGAAATCGTTTTAAATTTATTTTCTTTTGTCCCTTTGAAGAAAGGAAAAAGTTCATTTACATGCAAAGTGTCTCCAAAATGTTTGTGTGATAGGTAGGATGGCCGCTGGCCAAGTTCACCCCAGAATTAATGTCCTTTGTTGTTCCATTATAAATCCTTGAAAATTAAGCTTTATAGCGAAACACTGACTGCACATTAATTCTGGCACTGAAAATGTGACATTGTAATAGAGATTCAACCATTAGCATATAATGTTGACGATTTAAATTCTTACCATGTGCCCAGCAGATTTAATTATACAGTACACATTTGTATTATGAGTATCTTTGTGAGGAGTGTAAACACATTGAAATTCTGTTTACTGGGGCTTTTTATCAGATTTTTGACCCATGCAAGCTAATTTTTACTACCTCAACAAGTCTGTAATTATTTCAATTACCTTAGTCATTTGCATGTGTAAGTATTAACAGGGATGCTCAGCTGCACAGATTGCCTTGTTTGTGTTTGCTAAAGGTACCTTTTTGTCTAAGCATCACCTCTATGCCCTGTCAGAGATGGCACAATTCAGAAAACGAATATGGTATTTGTAGACATCTGCATAATTGTGCCACCTGTTGTTTTGACTTTGTTGTCCTGGACTTTATTGGCCTGATCAGACTTTAAAAGTGCACAAAGCTGTTACAGATATTGTACAGCTTATGTTATGAAAAACATACAAGAGATTCCAGTAAAATTAAAAAAAATACGGGACCTCAAAAGGTCATCTCACATCATTTCTGTCTGGTCCAAAAGTAATGAACAGCTCAGGTGCCTACATGTTGGGTGAATTGGCGTTTTAAGGGTGGTGGTTATCAACAAACGTATTAAATCAAAAAGAAATGTATTAAGATAAAAAGGAAGGGGGGATTGCACCAGGCCAATGCATCTTTTTGAATTCATCTGGCCTGACCACCTGTTGAGGCCAGGTATAACCCTGGGATAACTTTGCACCATAAATGTAGATCAGGCCGCTGTGATGGCACAGGTCGGATAGGTGGTAGCTCAGAGCTGTTGAGTTCAGGCGGTATCCTAATGCTGAACAGATTTTTTTTTATGATATTTAGGGGCTGTCATGGTTTAGGGGTTTGACAACTCTGATTTGTAGGATCCTCTGATTTGAGGCCCCCTTGAATGCCACCCATAGGCCTAATGTGACTAATAGCAGTTCCAGCTTGGTTGTGTTACTTCATGCTGTATTTAACTATTGAAGTATTGGCTTTGCTTCATATTGAGGTGCCTACCAAATAATTTGTGCTTTTTTACAAACATTAAAGAACCAGCACTGAGTTGCCTATTTCTTACCATAAAACAATGTAAGCGATATACAGTACCTTTCACCTTGTACTGTATTTTCATGTGAAAAACCTTTACAGGACTTTGGCAACATCACAATTTATAGGAATTTAGTATGCACTTTGATGAATAACTATATTCAAAAGTTCTTTCCATAATTTAAGACGATTGGATGGGTCAAAGTATACTACTACGGTATAGCACTGAGATACTAGAGCTGGTAAATACTTATACAAGCAAATTCTCCTGAATATGTCATGTCAAGTCATCTGATTTATGAAGAACTGGAGTCCCGACAAATTAAAGCAGACCTAGCAATGAATATAATTTACGTGCATTTATGCCTAACATTGTGTTTCACTCTCTCATTGGGCCCGATTTATTAAAGCTCTCCAAGGCTGGAGAGGATACACTTTCATCAGTGAAGGTGGGTGATCCATGAATGGGTTTCTTCAAAGTCATTTGCTATTCGCTAGCAAATGTTTTCAATCCCAGACCAGATCCATTACAGATTTGTTTACACAGCATTACAAGTAAAGACAAAAAGTTGACAGGCATGTACTTCACTAATGAAAAATATTATTTTATCAATGTGGTTTTAACTTTTTTTGTAGCAAAGCTCAATTCTGCAAAATGTTGTCATGTGATGGAGCCTTGCCAAGTAAAAAGCTGAATGAACATTCCTCAAGAGTGGTAATTCCATTGGTTGTATAATGTGTGCATGGAATTTGGATGGAACATTGTGCAAGCTTCAGTGGCTGTAGGAAGTTTTTTTTCAGCAAAAAGTTGAACTTTACAAATACAGAGGTATGATATTTCATGTGAGGTTATTGTTGCTGAGGTCAAAGGGAAAGCATTTGTGAGTTTACTTTAAATACATTTAATATTTTAACAGACTTGGTTTGGCCTGGCTTCAAAGGGTCAGCTAAAGAAGGCCCATTGCATGTGGTTCTGCTCTTTAATCCCTCTCCACAAACACACATCAGATGGAGTATACAGAGTCACCAATCAGTAGTTTCTAGCATGGCTGCCCAACACATGTGCTGTAACATTAAGACTGCCGCTCCCCATATTGGTTCCCCCAGCATACCTACCACTAAAATCATACCAAGGGCATATTGCAACCTGAACAACACAGATGCTTGGATGTACAAGTGTGCGTGTTCATAGTCTTAGTAATCCATATTATATGCCTAAAAGAATGACATTGAACTACTATCTGTACAATAATATTTACTGAAAAAAAAGCTTTTTATTACATTTTCAAATATTTAATATAAAATGTGATAACAATGCAACTGAATATCTGATGCATATATCTGAATATAATACATACCCTTACAGAGAGAAAAACAACAAGGTTTTGAATATTTACATCAGAAGGATTAATTTACAATATAGAATGTGACACTGTAGACTGTTGTTCAGATTACATTAAAAAAATAATTTATTTTTCCCTTTTACAGAGCAGTTTAAAGTGTGTAATCTCTCCTGGAAAGACAAATATTCCCTGTTTTAAATAATGAAAAAAAATGCAACTCCATTACCAACATATTGAACTAAAGCTAATTCTGCTAAAATCATAACATTGGTAAAGTCTGCTATAATGGAAAGACATTTCATTAGGTGAGCAATAGTATACTGGGTATAAATATATAAAAGTGTTGCAATGCTCAGCACAATTGGATACATTTCAGTATTACAGACATTCAAGTATCTTCTCTGGAGGTCAGCAGTATGCAACCTGCAGCTCTTCTCTAGCATAGTCCTTTGTCTGCTGGTTGGAAGGTGTCATGATAAACATACCTACATATTTGCCTGATGCAATGATTTAAACATCATCATATGGCAGAAGATCGAGCACCAGCCATCTTCTTAGTTACCAACACGTCTAGGTCTAAAATAATAAAACTCTTTGCAGCTCGGTGAGCTAGTTAGCATTTGTCTCACCACCCATTTGTCTGGGTGACACACTGGCCCAGCTATAGACAGTTCAAATGCAACAATTTTTTGTCCAAGTGACTAAAGTAAGATATATCTGAAATTTCCCAACAAAGGGAAAACTAGCAATGAAAACCCTTCCCCACTCTATTACCAAGTTTAAGCTGAAGCTCAATTTTACATTTTAGGAACAAATGTATCTGATTTCTTCAAGCCAATCCATTTCTTGTTCCTCACTGTTCCTTGCAGTCCTAGGACAGATATCATCATGATTGATAGCCATCATCATGAGGTAGCATCCATGGTACACAAAAATTAGGGGTCAAGGTAAAAGACATAGTAATTAATATAATGCTTTTTGTAATGTTTTCATGTGCAGGTTACATACATAAATATCTTTATCTTTTTTATTTTTTTTTGCATGAAAATATTACTGTGGGCATTGCAAGCTCACATTTATCAGTTTTTTTTATCTGCACCTCAGATAACTCATTGTTTTAGTTAATGAACATCTTAAATGCCACAGTTCACACAACTAAGGGCAAAATCCAATTCTGAGATGTAATTTTAGTGAATTGACTCTTTAACTTGAACTTTACAAAAACATGCATGCAGTCAATTTATCTGACACACACAATAAATGTTTATGTAAACTAAAAACAATTTGATCATAAAACTGAACAAATGGCACAAGAATGAAAAAATGCAATGGATTAGACCTTTGTAAAGTGTCCACCCAATGAATAAAAAAATAATCTGTGAAAAAAGATGTTTAGCATCATGTATGGTAACCTTTATAGATGAAGAGTTACAGGCTGCTTTATTTTACACAAGATACTTAAGAGAATTAAACTCCTAATTGTCATTCTATACTGCTCTTGGCTCATCTGAGAGATCAGAAAGGTAAATTTTGGGGTCATGTTATAATATTCTTCAGTAGTTGCTTCCACCTAATTCTTCTCTTCTATATACTGGTAGTGACTACACAATTTTAGAGCTACCTAGATTTAAACAAAACACCTGTTGTCATTACCTTTACAGTAAAAGAGTTCTATCACAATTTTGATAAAAAGCTGTAAAACTGGCGCACAATGACATCTTCACACACAAGGGCACATTACGGATGTAACTAAATTTCAAGTTCGTTGGCCTTGCAAAATGTCCTTTGTCTATGGAATACTTCAAACATCTGCCATGGCGCAGCAGGTCCACTAAATGTCTCTAGCACCGAGCATAGTCAAGTTGATTTGATTCCTTCAAAGGCACAGAACTTCCACCTCTTCTCCAGTGTTGCTCCTACACCAGTGAATTCTTGTTTAAACATTCGAGGTAACCTCATCAATAATGTTTCAATTTCACTTGCTGAAATCTACAGGAAAGAAAAAGTAAGTAAATTTCATAAGTAATAAAAGTTATTTATTAAAATCAAGGCACTCCTAACTACATTGGGTAGCTTAAATGACACCGATTAGAAGACAAGATGATAAAGGGATGATATAAGGATGATAAATGTAAGTTTGATTCAGTGACAGACATAGCAATTCTACACAGCCCGTGTGTAAAATTGACTTGGGGACCCACTGCTAAAAATTTAAATATTTGCATGCATATGCATTCATCATAAAATGGCCTAAATACTGACCCTTGCATGACTCGGAAATCGGGTTGGTTACAGAGGTACCTATTAAAGTCTGGATGCAAACATTTTATCAATGGATCTATTAATAGACAACTATCATTACAATGGCTACTGCGTGCCCTCAATATACTCTTCTGGTCATACCAGCAATGCTGTTTTTTCTATCTTTCTATGCAGCATCAGTCATTGACAGGTTGACTGTGAATAATGCCACGGTGAGGGGTCATCTCATCTTAGCTGACAAGGACCATAGACACTGCTTGAAAGTATTTGCAGGTACTTGCAAGAGATGAGGTTTTCTGTTCTCACACTACATTTTCCCATGAACTTAAGCCCAAAACCATGTCAGTCAGAGGCACAAATCGTCTTCCATATAGTAACATGCTGTAATGGGGAGTTCTACAAAAGCTTTTACATCTTGAATAAATCTACAGTATAAACCTAGATTAGGTTTTGCCATTCTAGGATAACTGTAGCTCTTGTTCAATGAAAATAATTTCTAAAACGGATTACATTACAAACAGGTTGACAATGTTCTTGTTTTACAAGTAATTTAACAATCATTCCCTGCATCCATACTGATAAGAAACTATTATTAACCTGAAGATCTGGAACTTACTGTTTACGCCATGAAATGTGTTATGATGGAGTTTTCATGTTACTTGGAAACTATTACATTGTAATTGCCTTTTATAAAACCTCCCACAGTGTTAAATTAGTAACACCTCGTTTAAAATGTCTATTAGCAATCACTGTATAAGTGAACTGTTGAACATCCATGGAAATGCAGGTGACATCCATATGAATGCAAATTAATTCATCATGACTGATACAATTATAACAAGCATAACTGTTCCCTAATAGCAAGACATTCACTAATACAGTACAAAAGGTAATGCAAGTTTTATGCTTCCAGTCAGTGTTATCTGTTTGGATGCCTGTCATACTTAGACAAAGTTATTAAAGTACCGTATTTTTCGGACTATAAGACGCACTTTTTCTTCCCCAAAACTGGGGGGGGATTTTTTAGTATTTTGTTCAGAATCTTTTTTTTCTAGGTTTTTCTCCTTTAAAATTGGGTGCGTCTTATAGGCCGGAGCGTCTTATAGTCCGAAAAATACGGTAATAATTATTAAGACCAACAAGATGAGTATACTATGCCAAGGTACTCCCTCCTCACCAGTCCTAGGATTGGGCAGGAACTAGCAGGGGGGAATGTGAATGGCTGAGCCAGACTCAAACCAAACTGGATTAAGTCCTTCACTGAATCATCCGCATGGTCATCAGGGAAGGGAGCGGGGTGCTCACAATCAGAGACACACCAAGAACTGAGTAAACTAGGATGCCCAGGTGCTAGAATCTGCCTGTAACTGGGACACCTGTTACTGTGGGGGCTGACTGTCACTACCCGTTACTGGGTAATTCGTCAATCACTAGGATACTTGTTACTGGGGAATATGCTTTTCACTGGCATGTACGTTAATGAGGAATTTGTCACTGGCATCCATCTATTAACCAGGAATCTGTACTTCACTGGAATACCTGTTAGTGGGGAATCACAATTCATTTGGGTAGCTGTTAATGGCAAATCTGCCCATCACTTGGGTATTTGATACTTGGGAATCTGCCTATCATTGGGGTCTGATCTGGACACACCCACTTCAACATGACCACACCAATTTAAATGCTTGTGAAATTGAAGAGCACTGATCTAATTTTTTTATTCAGATTTGTTGTTTATGTAATGTATCAAGTGTTCGCTTAATGGCCCGGCTAAGTTGTGCTCTACAGATAGACCTCTCATTACAGCCTGCATATGAACTCTATGTGAATAGAAGAAAACCGTCAGAACTTGGTGTAATCCAAAGTTCTTAAAAATGTTTATGTTCTGGACAAGTACAAATTAAACCTCTTAACAAATGCAGCCAGTTTCTTCTTTGAAAGTGGTAGCTTCTGTTTGTTTCAAGAAAGATATTGTTTAAATCCCATCTCACTATAACAAAGAGGCAAACCCAAGTGAGGTCACAGTAATATGATGGTAATATACGTTGATATCACTGCATATGGCAAAATTCAGTTGTATTTCCAGTTATTAATAGCAATCTGATGCCAGTTTTTTTTTTTTTACACCTCTTCCCTCCAGGGGGGCCTTTATAAATCGCTCGTACAGTAGACTTCATAAAAAAAATAAATTTTACCCTTGAGTCCAGCTGTTGAAGATAAGACCACAAGTATTCTATATTAGCGCCAAAGGGATGAACATTGAGAAATGTTGATATGATACCTAAAAGCAAAAGGACATATGACATATTAAAATATAGCTTGACAACTGTGGCCTTTTGCATCTTGTAAAACCAAAATACACGACATGTCAGGAGCTAGTGAAATGATAGGTGAGACTGCTGTAGAATATAATCTACTTTCCGGATGAATTGAAGTCACAAGCCTTCTCAGTTCACCTGAAGTCTTGTCAAAGATTATGAGTTGAATGATTCTACTAAATTGTGCAGCACACAGGCATGACATTCTGAAGCCAGGTGACTGAAAAAAACAATGTGAAACAGTGTTTTTTCATTCCAGTCTGCTAGAAACTTATTAAACATCCATTTTATGCTTGATTTGCCAATACAAAATTGCAGCTACTGGAATAAGGCAATTATCATTTTTCTTAGCGTGGATGTTCCCTAGAGAAAATATTTTATATAGATGTGTCACGAAACACATTGACTTGAAGTTTCCCAATAATTACACCAATCGTAGTCATAAAAACTATTTAATTCCCATTACTGCTAAATGGTAGTATGAAAAAAGTATGCTTCCCTCTTGATGCTGTTGCTTAGGTTTCAGTAAAATAAACCAAGCAGAACATGAAAAATGTTAGTAACAGAAAGCTTGTACATGGAAACAATTATTTGTATTAAAATGTAACAATGATTAAATCAGACTACCAGCCAAACAGATTTATAGTTATAATAGTTCTAACAGTAGAAATATATGGCTGTTAACTTATTTCCTACCAAACTATCATTACCACTGTTTATGAATTTCCATCATTCACACACCTGTGTATACTGCATAGCCAAATCATCATTTTCTTACAAGAGTGGCGGCAGTTTTGATAACAAAAAGCTTGCTTATTGGGCTATGAAGAAATCACACCACCTATATGAAAGCTAAATACCAGCCCCTGCAGTAGGAAAAAAACTTATACCACCATCCCTGGTTATAGTCTAACCTTCTTATAACTAACAAGATCACATGTCAATCCTATAAAAGGTACACAGAGTCTGGAGCAAGGATTGTGAAAGGAAAGCTCCATCCACTTCACTCTAGTACACCTAAACCCAACTGTGCTAAGATAGCAACAATGGCTGGTAGGGTTTTCAACCATTTATTATACACAGAAATGTCTAATGGAAGCATGCAGTGTGGGGTCAATGCCCCTTTGCTGCCCAAGACCACAGCCTATGTTGGTTATGCAAACATCTTGCCCTGCCCTCCACACCCTAGTGCCAGGTATATTAGCAGGATAAAGATTTTTTTTTATATTTGCCTGAAGCCGATGTCATTTTAGGTGGCTAGGATGCACATAATGAGAGTGAGCATAACATACACTCAATATACAAGTAAGAGAGTTTTGAGGTAGCCTTAATCAATGCACAATGGATGAATCCTTGTAAAAATCTGACTGGTCTTGTCTATTACATTACCAGAAGACCCCATTTTTTTCTTCTGCTTTCATAATATATAGATATATTTCATAATAGATAATTTATATTAGCATGTTTAAAGCTTATATATCCTTTATAAAGAGATGTAGCCTTGGGTCAAAGTGACCAAGGGGCTGAGCACATTGATCAGATGCCCTTGTGGTGCCTGTGGGTGCACTTCAACTAAAGAACACACAAACTGCTTTAAACAGGAATTTGGGAGCACAATACTAAAGTGCATCATTTATATAAATATATTTAAATTGACCCACTCCATAAAATGATACATTTTTTATTTATAGTAATGTGGTGCACCACGGTGGTAAAACTGTGCAGTTGTGAACAAGTCTATCCATAGTTACAGAACAGTCCCCCTTGACCCTACAGAAAACATTTTCTTGTGATGAAGAACTGGGCATACAATATGGGACCAGCAACAAAAAAAAAACTTCAATTAATGTGTGTGTGTGCTGGCAGATTTCCGTTCTTTTAACTCCGTGCCTTACCTATAAGCAGGGCTTCTTTCTCTGATTTAAGAGTCTGTCTTTGTTTTTCTGCATCTTTTTCTTTATCATGGTTGAACACAGCAACACTGACAATGCCGTTCTCCTGCAAGTGTACAAAAAAAAAAAACAGAAAAAAAAAGACACGATTTGGTTATTTGTGGGTACTGTGCAGTTAATCATCAGTTTGCAATGTTATCATTTTCTCGAACACATAAAAGCATTTGCTGGATTATGTGCATTTGTTCTGCATCTGGAAACAAAACACAAAAGAAACAGAAAATCCACATTCTATGTTGCGGAGTCTAAATCTCCCTGAGATGGTATAAATAATGCTTGGTCTTTGCATCCAACTTTCATGCTGCTGTGTATTGGCACTGAGAGTTTTGCTAGTTTAATTAAACTGAAATAGGTGCCTCATAAACATAAGGAAGATTTATGCTTGAAGAGAATGAAAGGAAATGTAATTGAAATTTAAAAAATGCATTTCTCTACTGAAAGGGTTTTTCCTCATTAAATTAATAATAGCACATCACACTGAATGTGAAAATGTAAAATGTATGCAAATATGACATTTGTTAGAGGAGACCAGTGTTTTACCTATAACACAATAATACACTGACACGTCTTACATACAACACAATGTTAGAAAATACATGGAGCACTGAAGATTTGAAAATGCTCACACAATACATTTGTATGTATTTACTTCAATTATCCAATAATGTGAAAATGGAACACCAGTCTACTTATGTCATCTGCACATAATTGGATAAAAAATTTGGAAAAAAAATTGTTGGAAAAAAATTCACCACTCTACCAAAAAGTAGATTGAGATTAGTTTGGCATGTTCTGTTACAAACCTTGGGGCATTCCAATAAAAGATGTATTTATTTTATGGTCACACTTTAGTAGTACATATGCCAATTCTGATTAACTAACTTGTTTGACTTTTTGATGGTTTTTTTGTACTTTCACATAGGCTTTTGTGTATACAAGAGACATAAAATCTAAATTAAACCCATTTTAATTCAAGTCTGCACTGCAAATGAAAAAATGCTGCAAATTATGTAAATATTTATGCAAAGCCCCCTAACATGCATAGCTTGAGGGTAAAAAACTAGTCCAAAAGTACTATAATGACAGTATCGGCAAAGATGAACTAAAAGTTTCTTAGTTTTAGATCAAGTGGAAAAAGTGCTGAAACCTTGTCAGGTTTTTATTGCTTTCTGTGTCCCTGTAGGAAAAATGTACCCTCTCCATCAGTCTTGGTGTCTATTGTCAACAAAACAGGAAGAGTTAAAAAAAAATCTAAATTATGAAGTGGTTACCAAAACAGGAATAGATTACACTTTAAAGAGATATGCACTCACTTCCATCTAGAACAGAAGTCTAGAGAAATCCCTTAAATGGGATGGTGACATTAAACAAAAAAATTGTAAGGGTGATTTTTTTTATAATTTCCCATTCTAACACCTAAATTTGTGGGTGAATATATGTGTTAATGCGGCAGTCTCTGCTGTATTCTGTCACATGTGCATTATACAGAATGTGAATCAGATTTAATATAGAAAATATTGAAATACAACATGTTGCATTAGGAGGCTGCATCTGTTGGCCTATGTGTTGTATGAGCACCCTCCCTTATTTTGTGTCTGTTTTCTGGCAGGAATTGAACACAGCCAATAGATGAGAAGAGGTTAGTAGGGCACTGAAGTGAACAGCTTAGAAGCATTATTTGAATTTTATATAGCCCCCAGAAATCTTTTCTATGAAGAAATAAAATACTGGGTCCCAGCTGTGTTCTTGCTCCCTATAAAATATAGTTAAACTTGAATATTAATAAAATAGAATTAACAGCAGTAATTTTTAATGTGAAATGTATATGTTTGTATATTGCTGGCAATCTATAGCCACTGGCTACAAGCCAACTTTCGCAGTTCTTCCACATTAAAATAGACAGCATTTTCCCATAAAAACAAAGGAAATGGGAGACCATGGCAACCTGAACTATTACCATGGGTAGACTCACGCAATTCACCCTGCATGTATCCTGCTGGATAAGCATTAATATATCCTGCATGTTGTTTTATGAAACATTACTTGTAAGTATGTGCTATTCTGGGTTATTAACATTTAAAGTTGTAACTTTTCATCACACAGATATTGATTAGGCTATTCAGAAAGGTAATAAAAGTGGTCTTAGATTTCATCATCTGGTTATTGGCCCAATCTTCTGGGAGATGGAAACACCACATGTGATGCCGCACACAGGTACAAAATGACAGGAATGGGTCGCAGCAAGTACAAGCTAAATTTGCTAGACTGATAGGAGTTCCTTACAGCAGGCAAAGACGTTCCTTGCTGGCCTCATATAGCTCTCTTCATGCAGGTTTCCATAAGACATTCATACACAGTGCATTGCAAGTGTGCTGGGCCTCATGAGAAATGTGATCCAAGGGAGAAAGTGGATGTGAACTGGATGATATCTGCACTGTCCTAGCCCCAGACCAGATATTGGGGATGCCATCTCGGATATGTTTCTACACTAATAAGTTTTAACTGGAGTTATAGCTTGTGGTATGTTTAGGTCATAGACTGCAAACACATTACAGAAATCTGCGTTCACTATTACAGACTCTTTACAAAACAATGCTTCAACATTTTTTAAAAGCATCCTTAAAATGACTCATTTCACATTTAAAATAGACCTTTATAAAATTCATATTAAAATGGAAAAAAAAAAACATTAACAAGTTTTAAGGACAGACAAAAAAAGAAAAAAAAAAACAAGTAGTGTGAAAGAAGGAGACTAAACCATTATATTCCATCATACCAATAATATTCCATAACTTGAGTGAACACCAAACACAGAATACTGTTTGCAGGGGCCATGAGAGCTGCAGGTAAGGTGACATAAGGAGGTAGGTGAATGCCCTTTGCAGAAATGTTACAATGCATTGGTCAGGTGATAATATAAACATATAAAAATACAGTAAATGCATATAAACAAATACTCCAAAACAACTGCATATGTTGAAATATCATTTCATCATCATTTTCATATCATTTAAAAAAATAAATCTTGTGATTATTGGTATAAAATATCTGCATTTCATTGTCAAAAGCTAGTATACAAAGCCTCCCTAGTACTTATATGTTGGTGTGACAAAAGATTTTGGTCGGTTTTGCACAAAAAGGACTTTGTAGTTTGATATTGGGTTTGATATTGGGCTACCGTTATAACTGTTATGTTTTATTAAATTAATTTGTTTAATCCATATTGGAGTCATTGTGCCCATGTTGTTTTTTTTTTTGTATGGGGTTTAAAACCCAATAAAGATATGGTAAAAAAGGACTTTGTCCTGTATAGCAGACATGTATATAAGTGTTTATTATGAATAGCATACAAAGGCACAAACCTGTAATTGCATGTATTATGTGTAGGACAACAGAATAGTCCATCGAGTAGAAAGAATTCTAATCTGTAACAAATACACAGCTCCCACCTCCCTGCAATCCCCCCAGGTCTGATATACACCACAAATCGCAATTCATGAGCTTTATCTCTTCATGTGCAAGGTTACTTTTAATTGCTTGGAGGGATTCATTGTACTTATTTACATAAAGCAGTCTGTCATCGATTCAATTAGAAAATTACCACATTTTTCTCATTATGTACATAAATTACTGCAACCTAGCTGGAAGAGGGATGCTCACACGGCACGGTACATGCTTGGCAGATTACACATAAAAATACATGTTTAGCTAATACCTAATGTTTGATGTAGCTGCAAGGCTTGTATTTTTGTGCTGTGATTTCATGTGCAGCGAAAGTTTAATGATAGGATGATATCTAATAGTGCATGCAGCTCTTGTTAGTGACAAAATGTGAGAACCTTGTAGCTCATTTTTAACTCCACCTATTCCTTAACGTTTTTGAGTTCTCCCAATTACTGTGTGAAGCCCTAAGGCTTTGGAGTCTGACTTGAAAACCCAATGCTGTCAAGTCTTTCCTGGATCTCACACCACAAATCAATATGGTGGATTAGTCACTGAATTATCTGACATCTGGTTAGTTCCTCTGTGCTCCGATTACTGATTTGCACTCTTCTATTGCCTGTCTTCTCCACACAGCCATTCCCAATGCAGCCATTTATATCTGCAGGCAAAGGGGGTCTATTCTGCATAGTTATTTCTGGATATCCCTATCCTACTATTTGTCTGACAGTGTGCCTTAACGTCATCATATGTAATATTTATTTCACACACGTTTTTTTCACCCTAAAAAAATTAAGCAAAAATGTCCAAAACTGAGGGTCCAAATATTAACAACAGACTCAATACTCTACTATAATTTGCCAAAATGTGCATTATTTCCAGCAGTGCTATGGAAAGTAGAACCAAACAAAGACATGGCTGAGATTATTAACAGTTACCTCCAATAATGCATTTAAATGAGTTAATCCCAATGTCCTTGTGCTTGGATTATTCTGAAGGGTTCTGTTTACAAGGTCTAATCTGCCATATCCTATAGGCTGTCTCAAAGTGAATAGAAAAAGTTATTTAGTGTGATCAGTGCATCAACTATCTTCTTCACTGGTGTAGTGTGGCACAGGTGTAGCCCACATCATTTCTTCATCTGTGCTTTTTTAATAACAAAAATGGCCATTAAATTATTTTACACTTAAAACTACTTTTTTTTCACAGGTTTTACATATCCACAATATCTCCTTCACACTGAAAGACACCTACTGGCTGTAGTTTTGGGTTCTGCTTTATTCTCTGTGCCAAGGCTTTTTTTGTTTATGCTTTCAGAAATGCACTAAACTGGCATTTTTTTGGTATTTACGCTTACATCTAACTTAGAAAGATATTATTAGCTAATTTTTCATAGCCAATTCAAAATGACACACAAAATCACCCATCTGACATCAGAATTAATTTAACCCTGTACCTCATTGGAAGAAGAAACAGGTTCACCTAAACACCAGATGCCCAAAGCATGCTATATTTCTTTATATCATTTTCTTGTATTTTACATTATCCATGTATACAATGATATAACTGTAATATAGAAACTTTCCAAAAATTATCTGCAGTCTATCTGCAGAGTTAGCCTCTTCTCCCTGTATTCACTTGGGTCTCTTCCAGGCACTTAGATTTCCACTACATCTCTAAAAACATCAGGTTAGCTTAACTGGGTGCCCCAGAAAAAATCCTTGATATGTAGGAGAGTCTAACCGCAGGGCTGCTCGCTCCCCCCCTCTTTTTCCATAGCATCTGTCACCATTTGTGAATGGAAAAATTCAAGAAATTTATTTTTAAATGTACTCAGATTTTAAGATGCACTTTTTTGAAACATGTTTGGTCCTATTATGAAATATAATGCATTTTTAACAGTAACATTATTATAAACCTTGGGCTAAGCTAAATATTAATGAAACAAAATCAGCTCTGTATCCATAATGATATTCTATATTAACGCAGCAAAATCCTATTGAAATGCACCTTACAGAAGAACTCAAACAGGAGAGGAGAAGCAACACAAACAACCACAGTGGTACTGGAGTGCTCATGTGCTAACATGAAACATTCTTACTGGAGGAGAGAAGGTAGTGACTGAGAAATTAGATGATTCTTCTTTTATGGTTCAGTCACAGGTTAGGGAAGAAATTAAATGTAACTGCAGCACAAAAAAACAAGTCTCCAATCTTGTCATACTAAACTGTGTAATCTCAGGACTGAATAAGACAAGAATACAAACATTTGTCAGTTAAAACTATTCACTTGTATTTTATCTCTGTATTAAGCCTGGAGCACCACAGAAGCCATAGGAGGTATCACTGGTATGCCCTCACATTATATAAAACAGTTGCCATTAAATGATGTCAGATCTGTACCACGTTATACAGTCAGAAACCTGATGCTAAGGACAACCAGCAAATTAAATGCCCATAAAAGTATAGCTCAAATATGAATTAGGCTTCCTGAACACACTATTCCTCTAAGTGTTGTTCCTCCAATACGCCACTGATTAATGTTACTTCTAACCATGTAATTAATAAACAGGAAACACGGAAATGAATGGAAACCTAATAATTGCTTTTCAGCATAATGGATATTTTTGTACAGACTTCATTCCGGCTTTTATGCAGACACAGTTCATCTTTTTTTCATTGACAAATCACAATGCAATGGTTGATTTATTTCCTTATGTTTTATAAACAGTGTCAGCTCAGTATGTATGATGAGCAATCCTTGCAAACAGCAAACAGTTACAGTTACAGTGTCATAAGGACTACATAAAGAATTAAAATGTTGACATGTGAGACGGATTGCAATTGTGGAAAACAATACCACCAGGTGCTCTCAATGTGTTTGGCTTCTTTTTGCCATACTTACTTTACAGAGGTAGTCATGGCTATTGGAATCTGCAACCTCTTTGGCATTCTTCAACTGGAAAATAATAGGAGATAAAAAATATTATAATACAATTACTATGTATTTTCCTAGAAGGAGGAAAAAAGATTTTAAAATCAGCACAATACAATATGTGGATTTTTAGACTAACTCTATGCTGATTGCTTTATGAGACACATGCAGGCTTATTCAATAAGCTTTAAAAAGAGCAAGGTAGAAGTGAAAAATACTGGTATCCAGAGTAAATCAAAAGGTACCAGTGAAATGAACTCTGATAGGTAAAAAATCAATGGAATTTATTCTAATAATTTGTGTACATTTAAAAGCCCTGGTGATTTGGACACCATCCACTAAAAGAAAATATGATAAATAAAACATATGACCACCTTTATTTCCTGTATTGTAAGTACCAAGAGTCATAATAACAAAGTTAAAAATTACAAAGATAAAATGTGTTCAAAAACAGACATCTCCTGTAACCTAGATTTTAAAGGAACCTTGCCATTTAAAGAAACACAGGCTGCTGTCATGCTACCCCACTTGGCTCTGAGTGCCCATGGAACTGTCACATGGAATGAGTCACATGTGCATTTATACCCAGAAGTACCAGATGTTTCTTTGGGCTACCAGTGCTGAACAGGAGGGAGTAAAATTTGGGAAACATATACAGCTGGAGAGAGGAAGGAATAAAGGAGCCCCTTTGTTCTTTTGCCATTAGTAGACAAAGCATAGATTTTTATTTTAGTTAAGGGATCCAGCTAGGGAGGATATTAAAAGAGGTACACACTGTAACTGATACTCCACAATATGAAATGTGAAGTTTGATGTAAACAATTGTATTGCAATTTCCTTTAGTTAAAAAAATAAAGCTTTTTGAATTTCTAAGTTATTTTAGATGTATAAGCACATGAACTTTTTTTTTTTAAACTCATCAATCTTTCAGTAAAAATCAATCTTAGTTTTTCCTTTTCTGGCTTCACTGACCAATAGGAAGGTTTTAAAGGAAGAAGTGGGTGGGGCATAGTTGCTTTTTATGGGAATCTCTGGGCCTACTGATCATTTTTTATTTAGTACAGCCATCACGTGCTCAGTATAAATTGCCTACATTTTTGACAGGTTCCTTGAAGCCTCATTCTAGGTTTGAATGCCATTATATGGGTTGCCTGTTACTATGGCAATACAGCAAAGAGAGCTTGTGGACGAATGATAGCTTATTATTTGGCACCTTGGATTATCATTGTGATGCCAACCTTTGCAAAAATGTAACCTTTTTTATAGCAGTCCTATGCAAATAGACAGAAAAAATGATGCAGGTGAGCCAGAACAAACAGGCGAAGGTTAATCAATACAGGAGGTTAGGCTATGTACACACATGCAATAATTGTCGTTGGAAAGGATCTTTCACAATCCTTTCCAACAACTAACGACTGCATGATGCATGAAGGAGTGCTGTACAAACAGCATCGATCTGCTCTATAGAGGGGGAAGGGGGAGAAAGACAGAGCCGCACCCCACTGCACTCTGTCCCCCTTCACTTCCATTAGGATCGTTTGTCGTCCATCGTCCGTGGATCCGCCAGGTTGGTCGTTTGGACGATGGGCGATGAGCACTGTACGCATGCCAGACTGTGGTCCGATATCGGCCCTGAGCCAATATGGGATGAGAACCATTGCACGTGGGTACCCAGCCTAACATATAAGATAACATTCCTAAATACCCTTAATCCTTAACGGAAAAAAACATTAGCTCATCTCATGCACATCTCTTCTTTTCCCTATGTAATGTACAAAACGTCCTTCAGCACTTCCAGGTCCTCATTAAATTGGCAAATAGGAAACATTTAGTATTTAGTCTAGATGTGTACAAGAGTGTAAATAAGTAAATATTATCTTGCCTTATAGTCAAGTACACAGGCTGTGAATAGAAAAGGCACAAGAAATACACCCCTAATATATTTCAGTCTTCCTACTGTAAATTTAATTATTTTTATGTACTATAAAAAGCTGTGATAATTAAACGATTAAATCATTTGGTAGATAATTAGTGAATGTTGGTAAACGTAAAAAAACCTAGGCTATATTTATATCTGTGTTGATGCAATAGATTGCTAGACTAAATCCGATGGAAAAAAAATATTCCTGTCACATTCTCTTTTAAAATATGGTTTTCAGTGAACGTCTTATATGTTCTAATAATAGCTGACATGCCTATGCATAAAACATTTTCACTTTAGCAGAGAGCTATTTCTGAAAGCCCTAAGCTTCATTATTCTCTGCAGTACTTAATAATATTAGAGTTTCTTATTTAACTTTTATAGTAGGCTGGGCTTTATAATGTATTAGAAGAAGCGATGCCATTTATAACCATACACTTGAGTTTCAAGCAAAGGTGTGACAACTACTGATTTATAGATGTTACAGAGAGTCCCTAAGTGACATTTACATACGTCTTTTTGTTTTGGAATAGACTATATTGAAATGCATTGACAGCATATATCACAAAGTACCATAATTCACACAATGCCTGAAAAACCTCACAACTCTTCATGAAAGCATCAAGACAATAAAGAACATGCACTGTGAAGTACACAATGATGTTAGGAAAATTCCAATACCTGCATAAAGAGCCTTTCTAATGCATAATTAATGTATATCTCACAGAAATATAGTGTACCACACACAGGAAATAGTGTTACATTGGAAGTGCAGTAAAATATTGAGCCCTTGAAATTACAACTTTCATTAATACACAGTGTATTTCTAGCAGATGGTTGGGGACAATAATTGTATACAGAGGCCAGTTGCTGATTAAGTGGAATCAATGTATGTGACATGATGAACACATTATGTTATTGAATGTAGGCCTATTCAGATTTTTGAACCATATCCACTGTTTTGTTTAGGAAGGGATGGCAATTTGATTATGAAACTTTTTCAGCACTTATGTTTGCAAAACACAATAAATCAACATGCAGATCAGTACTAGGCAATATTTCAATGAAATTATACTCAACTTAAAATATTACTTTCTGTAGTTCATAAAAGACTCCAGCCATACACAAATTACCATGGTGCATGCTACGCATTGTTTTAGTGTTCAGAAGTGTCCATGTATTGCGGTAGACGAGTGCAATTCATAGACAGAAAGCTTTCTATGTGCATGACAAAAGGATGCAGAAATATTAGTCATGCTGAAAATAGCATTTCCTATCAGTGTTCTTCAGAGTCTGCAAGTTCTGACCTGTAAAAGCCAAATGCTGATTTGGGCAAAATTCCCTAGTACATTTACCTACTGCACATATTTATGGCTAATATTCAGCTTGGGTATCATTTTATCAGCCATTTAAAATAGTAAGGAGACCACTACCAGTATATATATGCTGTGTTTTGTGTAATAATTGTGTGTGCAGGTCTCCAAAAAGAAAACCATCTGGCTGCTGTGTATGAAGATAACATGAAAAGCTGAAAACCTAATGCTATAGCCAAGTACACCCTCAACTGCAAATTCCATTTATATGACACAGTTTTCATCTCTGACCTAAAATAACCTTCTCATTGAAAACAAAAAAAAAAAACAGCCATTTTAGAATTCTATATCAACTGTATCAACATCAATTCTGTATATATAGTTTTATCTGGAATATGCTGGTTTCTAGTTTATTTCCCTGGTGTTTGAACTTGATGGACTTTTTTCAACCTATTTATTAATGTAAATACAAAAAACATCCACTGAAGGATAAGAGGGCATATTAAAGATGTATAATTACCTAATAGCTACTCCATAGTACCTATTGTTTCTACACTGTATGTACATTGTCGTCCTTTTAGAGCTTTTATGGTTAAAGCCGAACTCAGGGCAAAAATCATAACCTCTTTAGAACAGGCATGTTTCCCACATATATACTATATATAAAAAATCAACTTTATCTGCAAGCATAATCTGTTTGCAATGGTTAGCAGCTAGCCTCCTCTGTAATCCTGGTAATAATGCGCATCCATCTGATGGCCAAACATTGAGGAAAAATGGCTGCTCAAACTTTTCTGACTAGACTGAACATTGAAGGGACCACAGTGTATCTACATTTGTAAGCTTGTTCATAATGTGTTTGATGGTAATGTACAAGGCAATAAAGCCCCTTTCCTTTCTAACTTGTGTGCTGCTGAACAAAAGGGGTGAAGGATATTAAAAAAACTGATCCAGGTATTTTTTTTTACTGGACTCATGTACAATACATGTTATTGGAATAACGGGTGTTTTACTAAACGCATAGATTATAAAAAATCAGAAACAAAAAAACAACACATTCTGGTCCAACCAGCCACTGGATTACCTTTCTACACCACTGCCCAAATCTCAGGATCGAATTTGCTTTCACTGTTAAATGCAGCGGCTTGGCATACAATTATGCTACATACAAAATGTCCACAAATCTAGAGATGTCTAGGATCGTTGAGATTCTGCAAAAGCCAAGGGTAACCAAAACTAACTGTTTGCATTCAAAATTTTCTAAGGTTTGTTGAAAAAGGATTGGACTTTTCTACCTCAACTATACACCCAAGTATAATACTATAAAACTACATTCAAAAAATCAATACAATAAAATGTAAACAGGTTTTGTGCCACTTTTAGTAAGGTAGGATGATGGCAATGAAAATATCATCTTGTTCTCATATTGTTCAAACCCCTGAAATTATTTCAGATGGTTTATAATGAATAATTTATGTGAACAAAAAATGTGTTTATTAATAAATGCGATTACCTAATGCTAAGCATCTATCTTTCCCATGTCCCCTGTGTGCAATCAATGTGTGACCTGCTGTACTGTAAAATAAATCAATGTAAACACTGATGAGATTATTCACTGTAAGCAGCAAAGTACCCTAATGTACAGGAAAAATGCAGCATTCCTCTTGCATTGTTCTAACTGCAGAAAATAGAACCAGACTTGAATGGTCAATTGTAAGAATTTAAATGTACCCTATTAAGTTTTCAAATGGTACACACTTACCACTTAGGGATATGTATTTTTTAATATTCACTTGTAATTTGTTCCCTTTAGAAGAGATTTGTCAGCTCAATTTTAGGCTGTTAGCAGGGCAGGCTTGTTGACTTCTTGCCTGTGCTAAGGACTAACAACACACACTGCCTAGGCTACAAAAGGAGCATTCATCTGTCAAAACAGAAAGACTAATTTTTATTTTATGTAATCCTGGCATGTTATTTAATAGTTTTTGGGTCTGTTATCAGAACTAAATGCAGGAAAAATATATGATGGCCTAAAAGCTGTGACTTATATTTGTCAGAAGAAAATAAAAGCATGGTAAATAAAAAAGTAATCTCTGAGAGATAAAGTTGCATTGTTGTAAAGTTTCAAACTTTTATATTAATATTATTATTATTATTATTGATAATAATAAACAGTATTTATATAATATAAGGTTGTACACAGAGTTCTACATTAAAATGTAGCAAATGACAGACGGATACAAACAATGACACAGTAAGATGAGAAGACACTGCCCAGAGGAGCTTACAATCTACAGATGCACGTGAGCTGGGAGGTGAGGTGGATGCTTTGTGAGCTGTGGATGGTAGGGATGCTCTGTAAACTGGGAGATTAGGTATGTGGTGGTGGGAATAATGTTCTGTGATGGTCGGGAGGGTAAGCGGGATGCACAGTGAGTGGGTCTTGCTGTACTTTCCTATAGGGACACAGCTGCGGATGAGAGAAGTGGTGAAGTAGTAAAGCAGCACTAGAAAAACATCAAATATCTTGCACTGGAGAGGTGCAGCCTTACCCACCTATCATACAATGCAGCTGATCATCACCCCCACACCAGACTAGTAAAGTGCAAAGGAAGGAGGTTGGTGACACATCCGGGTACATACTTCTATGCAGGAAACTGATTTTACTAGTTTTACAAGTCAACTTGATTTTAAGTACATGCTATATTTGCCATATATTTGCTATATAAGTCAGGAAAAAAACTGCTCTGTTTTAAATATGGATGTTGTAGAGATATTATTACAGTTACTTACATACAGTACCAATACTAAAAGAAATGTTTCATTTACAAGCAATGGGTTGAGTCACCTTCCTGTTTCTCATAGCTTTTAAGTTGCAAGGGTCTGTCATAGTTCTTGACTCTGTTTCTACCCACCTAGAATAGCTATTTCTGACTACAGCACAGCACAAAACACAGATAAGTCACATCTGGTGGTTATAAACTACAGCACATTTGTATTCTTTCCTGAAAAGAAATGCTAAAATGCAGGCTCTAATGTGCTTTACCGCAAAATATAGGTGTAGCCACTAGTATACATAAAAAACTCAAAAATTCAGACTTAGGTGGAAGGCTGCAAACATATTTTTGGAATTATTTAGCATAAGTATCTAAAATGTATTTATTTCTATTAACTAACATTGAAAAGAAGGACTCAAAAGGGAGGAACAGCACCAGAACATGCCTATAGGAAAGCACATGGATTACCCCAGGCTAAGTCTACACAGCCTAACTCATTTAAATGCCAATGTTTGAAAATCCTATTTAATCCAGTGGACCAGATCACACTATTTATCTTACTGGGATGTAAAGAAAATGCATTCCTCAGCATTTGTAAAGTGTTGAAACCATAAATGCCCCAAAACATTTGAAAAGGCATCTAAACACTTATAAATGGTCCAAGCACCCTATTGCAATAAATTAGGCCAATGCTTGGAAAACTCATACAAAAGCTGTGTGGGCATTTATAAGCATTTAAAAGTAAAAGTAGCCTAAGACCTTATTCAATTTGGGTATGCTCTGGATCCAGAAGTATCTATACCTGAAATGTATCCCTTGCTGTTTTGTATGACAAGAAAACCTATCCCAAAACAGGAATCACAAATGCTTTAGCAGGTAAAGCAAATTACATATCTTACATACATATTTAAGCTGTGTATCCCTAAGACACATACCAGTACAGTTGCAAATCTCTTCCTCCACACATCAGCACAGGGCAATATAACAAGATGACAATATCTGTAATGAACATTCTTCAATAACAGAATAAATTCCGCAGTGACTTATATGTGATATTCATAACCTATGAGCAAGTTCTCCAATTAAGTTTTTTTTCCTATCCAATCCCATATGGAACAAAACAAATAGAGGCAGCTGGGTTACTCAATTAACAAAGGTCGCTGCAGCCTGAGGTCTGCCACTGCACACAAATCAGTACTACTGGAATATGAGGAAAACTCATTTCACCAACTTCAGCAATGAATTGTTTGTCTTTATGGAAGAATGACTCTGTGAGTGATACACAACAAATGTGTCAGGTAGCATGGCATGATGCAATGTATTCATCATTATTAAGATATGACAATAAACAAGCACCAACAAATGTGTTTAGTCTGACAATAGATGAGTAAAGTGATATTTAATAATTACATCTCATTTAATTCTATTTGTGTAATTTACAGAAAACGGATATATGTATTTCTTTGGGGTGGGGAAAGGGCAACATTACGAAGTGCAATTATTATCATTATGCTCGCATCTGGAAACATAATTACATTTCAAGTGGGCTCTCTCTAGCCATTTTATAATTACTCTAGCCATTTGAATGATTTTTTTTATTTAGAAGTTTCCCTTTTTTATTTTAACAAGGGCCTACATTTTCCTCGTTTATGCAATACATGCACAGAGAATGGCCTGTGGTTTAAAGGTCAGTCTGTGTGCTGATTTGCAAATAAGAACCTAAAAAGTAAGAGTGTACAAAAAGCAATGTATATAAATGTAGAAAGGGAAACAAATCTCCCTACTGACTAACTCAGCAAAACTAGTCAAATTTTCTAGGCAGGTTGGAAATAAAAAGGAAAAATCAATCCCACTGCCTACAATTTAAATGACAAGAGATACAGCTTGTATGGAAAAGTCTGAAAATCCCTGATCACACAATATACAATATTGCACATATATTGGGTAAATCAAGTATTCACCTTTGGTTTAAAGTGCAATCTGTATGCAGACAACACTCAAATCTATCTGTCCACCCCTGACTTGTATCACTCAGTCCTGGATAAGGTCTCATGCTGCCTGTCAGCCATCTCATCATGGATGTCTGACCGATTCCTGAAACTCAACCTGGATAAAATTGAGCTTATCACCCATTACATTCCAAATCTCCTTCTGACCTATTTTTATTTGTTAATAACGCTTACTGTTATTCGTCCTTCCTCTCAGGCACATGTGGTTAGCTTCGATTTCGCCCTCTTCTCCACCCTCCACATTTAGAACATCTCAAGGTCCTGTCACCTGCAAAATCCACTCCTACCTGTCCCCATAGACTACAAAACTCTTTGTACACACTCTAAAAATCTCTTGTCTGGACTACTACTCACTCCCTTTTGATATTCCATTAACCAAACTTTCCCCTCTACAATCTATTATGAATGCTGCAGCCCCTTTTCCATCTTTCCTATCACTTCTCTTCAGTTGCCTTTCTTTGCAAATCTCTCCACTTGCTTCCATTTTATCTTATAATCTAATTCAAGCTCTGACCTGATAGAAAAATACTCCCCTAGCTGTTCTCTTCTTCTCCTCCGTCTCCCCCCACTCTCTGAAACGCTTTTCCCCATTCTATTTGGACAGCTTCTAGTTTCTGCACACCTTCTGCTTTTCAACCCTCACTACTCACCCACCATTCCATATCCCCCTTTTCTCCCTTTTTATTGTGTGCTACTGTCACCTCTCTTCCTCCTGTGTCCTTGTTTGTATCGGTCTGTCATTTTCAAACCCTATTTAATATACAGAATGGCGTAATAAGTTGGTGCTATACAAATATGGAATTATAGTAATAATATTACACTTCTTGTATAAACATGAAATATTCTTTAATATTTTAATGCACAATTAAATTTTATTTGTTAATCTAGGTGTGACATGTTTGGGATTGGCTTGCAGTTTAATAGTCAAGTTCGGCTTTCTCTGGCAGGAGCACTTATAAGGGCTCCTGAAAATTACACCAGGACAGAAATTGTCTCCTGATACACAGAACAGGACCCAGATGACAAACTGACAGCCAAATCCTGCAAATTAGTCTAGGACAGCAGCACCTTCCAATGAGTATTTTCTCTTCAAATAGAAACAGTTGCTACTGGACCTGCAATACATTGCTAACTGTCATTAGCTTTAATGAACCCCCCCCCCCTTTCCTCACCTTTTCCCCTAAACTATTGTTTTACAAAAAAAAACAAAAAACATTTGCACCTTAACTTTAGGTTTTCCCATTTGTTTGTAGCACCATATTAAAGAAATACAGACAATTAAACGAGGTCTTCCTTTGTAAACAACACCCCATCCAATGATCACATTAAACAGGGAAAGGACACATAACATGACAGAACTG
Source organism: Pyxicephalus adspersus (assembly GCF_032062135.1). Lineage (NCBI taxonomy): Eukaryota > Metazoa > Chordata > Amphibia > Anura > Pyxicephalidae > Pyxicephalus > Pyxicephalus adspersus. The sequence continues at coordinate 47,948,736 of NC_092858.1, read as the reverse complement.
GCTGGTAGTAGAACTAAACCACAGTGGTTCAGCTGTGATCAACCAGTCATTTGAATTTAGTCTTAAGTAGTTAGTTATATACATTATCAATAAAAACGCACCATTACTATTCCTTTTTTTTCTATAGTCAAATTTCCTTAATTGTTCAAGGATCCAAATCCCTGACCTAGCATAGACAAGTTTTGTTTTTCCAAATGCGCTTTATCAACCCCATTATTTCTATGATCCCTGTGTCATTTCATCAAACTTCAATGTCATAACCTAACTAAAAATTTGCTAAATGACCTAATTATTGATGTAATTAATTACAGAACTCTGTGTTGAGCTCTCCGTTGTGCTTCCATCACAAGGTATCTGAACCCTTGTCGCTCTAAATCATATTTCTGAAAATGAAAAATATACCCACATTTATTTATGGAGCCTAACTGCACTAAAAGAAAAGTCAGAAGCTTTAATAAGGCTTTAAGTGTACACTTGTATAAAAAATCAGACACAAAGATAAGTTATCATAAATACCATGTTTTATATTACAGATGTAAGTAGAGAAGGCAAAGTATGGGAGTATAATGCTTAAAATCCCAATAGCTTGAGTAGTGTGACTTTTCAGAGGCTAATATTAGCCTGTAAATATACTAGGGCCTAATCTCCCTAAATATAATCTCTTATAGCGTGTTCTTTTATCATTCAAGATATATCTGAACACATATTGGATTTATAGTAGTGAGATCATGCATATGGAGTATCATAAGTCAAAGAAGAACGTAGTGGTTCTGGGAACCGAGCATAGAAGGGAAATAGGTTCAAATCATGTTATGTCTGTACAAAATCAGATTAAACCATGTTCTTTATTTAGATAATTTAAAAATAAAAAATGTATTTTGTTTAAAAATTTTCTATTTTTTTTATTCTGTATTGAAATCTGATTTTGCATTGACATAACATGATTTGAAGCCTCTTTAGTTAACCAGATTCCTATACAAATAAATCATGTTTGGTGGGCTGACTTGGTGATGACATTCTATTTGTTAACTATGACAACTATGGCTTTTTCCTAAATAATTTGACAGTGCTACTTCTCTTAGATACCTATTACTCAACAGAATGGCAAGTACCGGGATACATGTAAAATGCAGCACCTTTATTAGGCTTTTTCTGAAATGCTGAATATTTCTAACAAAGTAAATTCCCCAGTTTGCATAATAATGATTGTGTACAATTTACCGCTTAGCAGCACACATCTCAGTTTGGTTCTGACTCACCTGCTCCTTGAGAACATTCACTAAGGCTTGTGCATGTGTTTGTTCTTCCTTGGCTTTCTCTAGTTCGCTCTTCTTGGTATTTAACTCCTCCTGCATTGCTACTAATTGCTAAAAACAAAACACAAACAGAAAAAGTCATTAATGCCTCATACAAATCCATACAATGCTTTATTAGCTTTGTAAATCCTTAGTTTTTCAGATCACTTGCATTTAATTTAAATTAATTAATGTATGCTTTTCTAAGTGTAAAAGAAACAGTAGTGTGAATTTTATTGGACCATTTTTAGGACTAGCTTACATCAAATGTTATTGATGAAATGTTAATAAACAGTTGTGTGAATTCAAAGTTGTTGTATGGCATTACAGGGCCACATTAAACAGGGACCTAATAAAGTCAAAATATATTACAACTACACCAAGCCTGTAGGCATTTATTGTTACATTTTAATCATTCAACGCGTTTAATGAGATGGTGTCAATGGGTCCTTTCAAAATCAATTGATTTTCTCATGTTCATGCTTTTTCACTGTTAAGCAAGAAGCATGACAACACATTTGAGGAGAATGTTCTTTTAATGTGCCAACCTTAAACACAAAAATGATCTGCAGTGTTTAATTATCTGTAGATTTATAATATATACCTAAACATTTTGCATTGTATGATGTTTTTACAGACATCAATGATTGATTTGTTGCGGGTTTGCAAAAAATACAAAAAACCTTTTGTGCCAATCTACATTTAGGGCTCTATTTATAAAACAGGGAATCAGTTACTGCCATTGAAACACATAAACCTGTAAGATTCCCATGTGAGAATGCCTGATTCCCTGGTTTATTAATAGAGCTGGTAATGTTTTACCGCTAGTAACAGGCAAATAGTTGTGTGCTTGGTATTAATCCTTATATATTTAGTTAACATGAATTTCCCTACTAAAAAATTAGATGTTAATAAAATATATGTAAAGCTTGGTTAGTCAAGGTGATTGACAGATGTTTTTATTACCCAAAACATTTGAGACATTTATCATATTTTACAATTACTGCCTAACAAAATGTTTATGTGGCTTGGACATGGTAGGGAAGGGTTGGAATTTCTGTTAAGGCTATTCTGTTCAAAAGCATGCACATTTATTAAAGAGCAGTTACACATATTGCTAACTGTGATGATTACCAACATTAAATATGAAGTAACATTTTCCTTTTATCAGGTTTGAACAGCACTTTGACTTTTGCTTTATCGGTGTACTGTTATAGACTGAACCTACAATTAGTTCTTTAGCTGTCATATTTTCCAACATAAATGCAATGAATAACGTATCTGCTTATATTTTGATTGCATGAAAGGTCAACATTTCGAGTTATGTATATATTATACATTTATTTTGATTATTTTTTTTGCAAAGGCTGTAAAGCTGTTTTTCCTGAAGATATAATGAACATCCAGTTCTGGAAAGCAAGGATAACAATCGTCAGATCTTTCATGCATATCCTGCTCTCCAATTTGTGATGTGTAAATTAATTATCCAAAAAGGGCATCTACTCTGTCAGGCAGCTACCCATCAACTTCTAACACTCGCTCTCTGTTACTTTACAAAGAAAGCAGGAGGATTTACTGAAGAGCATGACCAGAAGCCTGGGAGGAAAGTACAAATGGGCCACAAGGCAATCTTTTAGCTTGTGATAAAATACTGAGTCATGAGCTACTTCACCCATTGCTAAATTGCTGATAAAGATTACAAACAGCAATCACTGAAAACAGATTCCAGCACATGTCAAATTATCTAATTTCCATCCAAATACTAATTATCCTGTACCAACTGTCTCTGCATTTAAAATTCAACAGCTGACTTATTTTATAAGATGCAAATATAAAATGCATCTATATACTTGTTCATTACCAGCTTATTTCAGTACCACTATATCTTCTTTTATTTCCATAAGAAAAGATCATCTATCTAGATTAGTTCAAAAAGCTCAACATTCAAAACCTTGTGTGTACTTTTTAAGGTATCACAGCAGTTTCTGAGCCAATACTAATATAAAATACATAAAGAAACACAATGAAAATATCAAAAAACCCCTTCAATCAGACTATAAAACAGGTATCCGAAGTGGTAAAAATAAGTCATGACCCACTACCCTCAGGTGTTACTGCCATCCTTCTGTCATGCAAACACTTTGCTACGCAATGGACTTTAGGGAAGAAAAGGAGTAGCAAGCAAACTTTCCCTGCTTTTCCCAAATACATGTCCATTGGCTAATCCGACAACTACTTTTGGCACTACTAGGTTAATCCTAAAGAATTTCGCCATGGTCAAACTATAAAAAAAAAAAAATTGTTGTAGGATTTAGGAACGATGGTGCCTGGTAACATTAACACCCTATATAATAGGTTTAACCCTCTCCTCAGTAACCACGCTAAATACGAAAAGCCTATTGCATTACCAAGTCTTGTTACTTTTTTGGTAGATTCAACACCAGAAGATCCCTCTCAGACTGGCATGCTGCATTCACCAGAAAAAATTTTTAACTTAATTTGGGAGGTAACCCATTATGATTTCAGGTGCTTTTTTATCCGGCTGTATTGCCTTCACACTGGCCAATAAATGCCTTACTGTAAAAATGGTCCTGTTAATGATTACAGAAGTATTTGCCTAAAAATTGTTTAGTTTAATTATCTTTAGTACTATATTATTCACAAATTAAAGGAAAACCATAGTCTCTCTAAAATTTCTTAAATACAATTTTGAATAAACCAGTTTGACATAAAACATTTTACCACTAAATGATAATGTACTGAAACACCAGTTTCTATGTATAATTTGCAATTACAAAGGTTCATGGGGCCATATTATTATTATTATTATTATTAAACAGGATTTATATAGCGCCAACATATTACGCAGCGCTGTACATTAAATAGGGATTGCAAATGACAGACTAATACAGACAGTGATACAGGAGGAGAGGACATATTCTCTTTTTTTATTCGGGCTCTAATTAGGGCCTACTAGTACTGTATATTTGTATCTCACTGAAAGTCTACTAGGGTCTGACTGATTGAAAAATAGGATCTCCCACAAATCTATTACCCAGAGAAATGTAATGTTTGTTATTTATTGTAAAAAATGTACTTTCTACAAATGCTGAAAATTTGATAATGAGGTCATGTACCCTAGTGATTCATATTACGCACACAGTTTAATATTAAGGTCCTATTTAAAAACTTGAAAACACCTGCATTTGAAGACAATTCGGATGAGATTTTAAGGGGACACCTTTTATTTTTTAAAATTACCTGCCACATTGAAAACATATATGGACTGACAATCTAAAAATAAAGTAAATAAGTAACAACTATATTATTATTCTGAATATGGTTTTAAATGTAGGCTAAGGTACACCTTAAAAATTATACAATGACTTCAGTCATTGAGCATAATTTCTTATTATAATAATAATAATAAATAATAATATGCAAATGTCAAAATTTTTTTACACATAAGCATGTTCCCATATAAGCAGAAATAATGTAGGGTGCCTCTAAAATAACTCATATTTACTACTATTATTAAAACAAAGCAGCACATGTAAAATTAATGATTTCAGAGCCCCACTAAGAAAATAGGTACAACAACTGTGAGTAATCTAAAAGACTGAAAAACAGCTTTTCTCAAAAGTGATATTCAAATTCATGAGTAAAGTGGTCTGTACTTTAAATAAAGTGAAAGTGACAATTGCTTGCATTGATTCAACTAGATCACATACAAATATGACAGTGAAAAATGGATTTAGAGGATATATTTTGCATAAGTAGCTTTAGCGTGAAAAATTAGATGCAGAGAATGCAATATGTTTTTGAAACATTCTTTAAAAATGAATTATAGCCACATTATGATAGAAGCACATTTTCGACTCCTTTGATTAATGAGTATGCAGCCTTGCGTAGAATAACATGAACAAACATTAAAATGGCCACTGCTGCTATCCTTGTACCAAATTGTCAGGCTTCTTTGAATGTCACCATAGCAGGGAGTGAGAACTCCGAAGCTGTGAGCTATTTTGAGAATGGCATACATATGCTGATTCCCAATATGTATGTAAAAGCTTTCTAAAAACAAGTTTAGAATAGAAAAGAAAATATAATATCTGTGAGTATATATGCATAGCAGTGCTATAGACAAAGGAAGCCTGATGCCAATAGTTCAAGATATATATTCTAGTTGGAAATAGTAAAGGGCTTACATTTTTTGCTGTACAATTGTGTTTAATCTTTTGGTTTAAATGACCAAACAATGCGGAATAAAATCTGTTGTAAGCATCTACAAATTGTGAACACCAAAAACAGTTCTGATTTCTCTCTGTGCAGAAAAGAAACCAGAAAAGAATTGGATTTGGCATGGAGTGAAACTGGGTATGTTAAATTTGGCCATAGGTAAAGGTTTTCACGTATTCTGTTCTCTAATGAGCAATGCACAGTGCACCTCAAACCAGAGCTATTTAACTCCAGTTCTCAAGAGTCACAGACATTCTAATTTTCTGACTCTTTGTAAACCACACTTTCTAAAGTTACTCCTGTCCTGTGAATAAATTCTGAAATTGTGTGTGGATCCTGACCTTGGAGCTGTACAGAGCTGCAGTAAACAAAACATTACCATTTGATAGCATACAAATATAGACAACGATCTACAAGCTTGTTTCATTTTTATATGTACTATGTTATCTTGCAACTGTTTGAAATAATCAGTTAAAAAAAGAAAAAGAGAAAGAAAGAAAACTGTAAAACTTAGAAAAGAACACATTGGAAAAAGCCTCATCTTCCTCATTATAAACCTACCAGTTCCTAACTGTTCTACACCTACTGTGAATGTCTGAAACCTCATTCAAAGTGATACGGAAGAGCAGTATTACCCGGACAAAGAAGCAGAAGATTCTGTGCATGCTTACATTGGTACTGACACTCAGGAGAATGTAGTATTTCTGTATTCCGGTCTATACCAATGCTTGGGACCAACATGATATGAGACCAGAAGGCCATAGAAATTATAAATGTGACTGCCATAAGAGAAGTATAAGGGGGTTGCCATTTCTGGTTTTCTTCTAAACATTAAAATCGGCATCAAAACTTCCTATTTCTATTTGTTTATCATTATTAAACAGTATTGAAGCCGAAGTATCAACATGACAGAAAGCCAATTTCAAATAGATATTACAAAATGAGAGTTAATCAAAGGCATCCTTCCATAATCCTCTAATGGTGTTACTTGAATGGTAGACATGACATGAATATGTTTAAATAATATTTTAAGCAATTTATATCTGGGTGGAAAACCCTTAGAAAAGTATTGTACTTTTTTTTTTTAATTTGGTGAAAAGGTATTACAACATTTCTTATCTATAATATAAGTGTATAAAGGTAGGTATTTTGTATAAAAGTACAAAATACAAGAAGTACAAATAATGAAACAGTACAGATGTTACAGGTATAGTCATTATGATATAATGTTTCAATAACGGGTTGCATGTGTTCCCCCCCTCCTTTGAGTATTGTACTTTAGGCTAAGTCTACACGGGCGTTTTTCCCAGCAGTAAACCTGAGGCTTTAAAAGCCCATGTTTGAAATTCCCACGCCTTCCAATGGTGCTAAACGACACCAGGCCTTTACCTTTAGGCACATTTATGAGCGTCATCTATAACGTTGCTTTAATAACGTTGCATCTATAACGTTGCAGCTATAACGTTGCTATAACGCTGGGTTAACACTAGAAAAGGTACAAAAATGCGGGGAAACGCAGGTAAGCGCTTCCATTGATTTCAATGGGGTGTGTTTGCATGTTTTCCAAGCACTTAAAACATAAACACATTAAAAACATGGGAAAATGCGGCATAGACATTTTCCAGCGGTTTAAAGGCAAGCTTTAAAATGCTAATAAAAGTGCATAAAGACGCAAAACAATGCATATAAACGCAGTAGGAACGTTTACCTGCAATTTTAAAAACATCCGTGTAGACCCAACCTTATAGTTGAATGTTGGGCAGAAATAGTACCAAGTAGCCAAAAATTACAACAATTTGATACACACAACAAAAACAAACTATAATTGGATTTTATGTGAGAATGTACAGCTCTGGGGATCTCAATGGTACAGTAGGTAAATATATATTCAGGACAAAAATAAAATGGCATATGAATCAACACAAGCAGCTTGGTAAAATGTTATGTAACAAGTGCTGTGCAGCAACCAGGGCAATTAAAGCTGCTGGCCAGTCCATTGTGTTCATAGACTAAAATATAGCTTTAATTCTCAATGTATGTAATACCAAACACTGAACTTTCCCCGCTGTTTTGGTACATGCTTAGTTTACCCATTCTGAAGCACTATATACAAGTACTTAGGGAGTCATAATAATCTGCAGTAATTGTGGATAGATTGTAATAGTAGATTTTTAAAACAGATACTTTTACCAACTTTAGGGAACATCCTTCACTTACAACATAAATTTTTGGAATGTAAACAATCAGTCATGAAACCCCTTTATTTTTAATTTACAAATAGGAACAATACAGCTGCTGAATACCATTTTAACCTTCTGTGAGTCATAAATGCATACCCAGGCTATCAATAATAATGCCATAAAGGTGCAAGAAGTATGTAAGCTTGTTTTATAAAGCAGTCATTAAAGCATGCTATAATTTTAAGAAACATATCATTTATCTAAAGCAGAGGTTACTAAAAGTATGAAACAAGATAAGCAAACACAAAGTGTTTTTGCTATAAGGCGTCATGTTCAGATAATTATTTACCTAGGTACAAGGGGGAAATTTTCTGTTTGTCTGCTACTTCGAGCTGTAAACTTTAGAGCCTCATATGTCTTAGAAATCTTGCAAAGAATGTTCCTTTTGATATAAAGCCTTAAACACTGTTCAGTCACTGCCAAATGGATGATCTCACTAAAAATGCCTAAAATTGGCCTAAAATGCTGATCTGCCTGTATTATCGAATTACCAAATTATATGCTGCATATTTATGAAATGACTTGACCAACACATGTTGACATGGACTTGTTCCTGCTTTATCATTTTTTTTCTGTTTCTAGAGCTCGCTCATTATTTCAAGAACCAACATTAATCTGAAATCCAAGTTATTTTTTTGTAGATTAATGTGTCTAGGAAAAATTAGACAAATGTATCTGCACGTTTAGTGCAGTGAAACAAAACAGTAGGGAACAAGTAAAGAAGATTTTCTCATATATATATATATATATATATATATATATATACACACAGTCATCTTATTGATGAGCAGTGAAACAATTTTTATTACTTAAAGTTACAAAACGTTGGCTAAGCCCATTTGTTGCAGAAAATCGATAAAAGAAATGTCATAATTGTATAAAGCATACCTGTGCAAGAAAGTATAAAGCATACCTGTGTAAGAAAATGATTGTTGAAGTGTTTGTGTGTCCTATATAGAAACATATGGGAAATCCTAGACCTTGTTGGAATTTACCCATGGTATATTATTTATTAACTGTGTTGGTATTGTCCCATTAATAGGAGAAAAACTGATAGGAAGAAATGTAAGCAAATATTATAAATAGAAAATTATATTTCTAATGAAGTACTGTTGTCTGTGTAACAGTTTTTGTTTACAACCGTACATAGACATACTTATTAAACCAATGTGTTCTCAAGGTTAAAGAAAGTTGTGTTAATCAGCTTCTAAAAATATTAGGAACAGTTATATGATAACTCCACAATTCATAAAAAGGGTACAAGGCTTAATTGCTGAAACCTAAATCAAATGATTGAATGACTTGGCTGCATTTTTTGGGCATTTTAATAAAAGATGATTAAGTGTTTACTTGACTACTATATTATTTGTTTCTCTTAGTGCATCTGTTTCAGCTGAACAGCTAATCCACCTGCGATCATCTGCCTTCTTCATCCAGTGGGTGGTCAGAGAATGTTTGGCGAAGACTGAAAGCAAGATCAGCTATTTGATCTAAGTGCAAGGACAGCTGGAAATACTGTGAGCTGATTTCAGAATGTCCAGTAGTAGTCCACAGACATTATTCGAGTCCTCCTTCCATTACAGGCTAGGACAAGGGAGGATTTGTTACTCCCTGCTACAGGCAATAAGTACATAGTTTTATTTTTTTTATTTAAAGCTAAACAAAATTTGTACAACAAAAAACTGTGAAAAAAATAAGTCCCCTGCAATAAAACACCTACCTGCCTGTTCACAATGTTTTGTTCAATGTACACTGAGCTGCAAATGTAGAAATCACTCAGTCACAGAAATTACTGAAATCCGATTCTGCTTTAATGTATGTCTGACGTTAAATTGACACCTGGTGCATTTTGTAATCTAAGTGGGGAATTTCCCCCCTATTTGTACTGAAATCGTCTATAGGTTTTTCAATTTAATTAAGTCTCAATTCGAAACGAGCAAATAAATTTGCAAAGATTACATATTGATCTGGGTTTGGCCGTAAAACAACAAACTTAACAAGAAAACAGATTTAATAATAATAAATTCCACCCCATAAAGCCTTAATCTTTTAACTCAAAAAACAAGGAATACTCACTTATCACTTTTGACAACTTGCGTATCCTAACCTGTAAATTACTGTGTTGTGTATATCTATTTTATGCCAGAAATATCTAATTATTTAAATTATAAATATAAAATAACATGTATTTCTCTCTTTTATAAAGATAAAGCTACATATAGGAAGTAACTTACCTGTTGCATGTTTTGCATTGCTTGCTGCAGAAATTGTAACTGCTGATCCTTGGTCAAGCTTTCCTCTGTTCGTGCATGATGTCCTTTTTCTTGTTTAAGAAGTTCAACTTCATTCCTGTATGCATCCAACTGCCACCGTAAACTGTCATTCTCTTCTTTTAGTGCATATGCTTGGGCAGCTAGAGCTGGAGTTAAAGAAAATTAGACAATGCATTAAATGAAAAATCTTTGAACTTTTAATTTGTTTTTTTTTTCTTATCCCAACAATTTGTCTTTATCCATTTATCTTTGGCCTATGATCAAGTAAACCCATTTAGACAGTTATCACAACAGGTAAATCTATGCTTAGGTAAAAACATCAATATATGCAGCCTATATCATGAGTTTAAAATGTAGAGATCCCGAGAAACCATTGAGGTTCCACTCCACATGTCATCCACTGTGTGCTTTTTGTTATGGGATTAGGTTTGATATATCACAGCACTATTGCTACATTCAACATGCACAGGATTGCTGAATGACGCTGGTGGAGGGTAGAATCTTTGCTATAAGAATTATATGCAAGCAAAAATGAAGGATAACACTGGAGTGAACAGGGGCAAAGCACTGCACTTATAAACAAGGAATGTGATAAGTGTTTTGTAAGGAGTATTATATGTAGTTGTTAATAGTTGTTGTAGTAGGCTATTAGCTTTTTTGGCAGCAGATATATTTTTTTTACACATGTAAATACTTAAACAGTTTAATCTGGCTACTTATGACTGACATGCAAACACCTAGAAGTGCCTGCACATTCCTTTATTTATCCCCTGGATTACCCAACACATTTTAAACATGGGGTTACTCCCATATGCAAATACATATAGTTCCTAGCAGTGGAGTAAGCAGAGCAAACCTCTACACAGCTTTACTAACCAATGGGAAAAAAATTAAGCCCATATTTGCATATGAGTTGTCCAAAAAATAGGGACTCTAATACTATCCAGAGGAAATCCAAAAGTAGCTGGGTCTGCATGTTTGTTCTGTGGCCAGTTTACAATTTTGTATCACAGACAGGTGACACTTTTTCATGTATTAAGGCATACTTTTGACTAATAGGGGTATTTGAATTTTCAGCAGGCCACTAAGACATAATCCTTTTCATTCCAATAGAAGATCTGCTTGCTAGAAACTGCACCATAAATGAAGAAATATGGGTCTTAAAAAATGCTCCAAAATAAAACAAATACATGAGAAGTGCACAATTGAAAATAAATTGTATGAAATACTCTAAGTGCTGTTTAAGTGGACTACAAGATGTTTTTATACATATAACAGTCTGAAATTGTTTTGTTGAAAGTTTAGTCTGAGTTGGTGCTCAGGCTTCTTTGGATACACTAACCCTTAAACCAAACTTTAGAAAAGTGAACATTTATGTACTCTGAGACAATGAGAAACTCACTTGAGAAATAAAAGCAAAAACAAGGATTCTTCAATCTCTTTTATTCTGCTTTTTTATATGATTGCGTTTCCGTACTATATTGTTTTTACAGCAGTCTGGATTTAGGAGAACCATTAAAAAATGCGTACATGTACCGACACTTTATCTTTTCTTAGTACCAATAGCTTTAAGGCAGTCACCAGTTGAAGGAGAAATATAATGACTAAAACTGTATAAAAATGTAAATGCTGATATGAAAAAGTGTGGTGGTAACACAAGAACATTACCGCATTAGTAGTACTGAATGACACTTAAGTCATTTCCCTAGGATGCTCCATTTGGACTGTTTTCAATTTAAAATGACATTTTTATTACCATAACTGATAGCAGGTGTTTGTGAGAAAATCGATTAGTATGCAGGCATGGAAATTACTTCTCCCAAATGAATTGCACAGTCCGCAATATAGGACAAAAACTGAGTGGCAAAGTGCAAAAGGCCATAAAACATGTGCTAGCAACAATATATATATAAATTATCTCACTTAAAAAAAAAACCATAGGAAATGGCAATGTCATATCAGGAGACGGTGCTTTGCTTTTGCTATTTAACTACTGATTATTTTTGTGCATTCCATCATTTTATAATATAATGCAGTGTTCCTTGGAAGGCGAGAAAATGCCATTATGAGGAACAGATGTTCACAAAAGAAATACACTCGCTTCTTCTCACATTCTTGTCTTGAACAATGCCTCTGATTTCAATTTTGGATGAAGTTATCTCAATTTTTTTTCATGGAGCACTGCAGTATAGAACATGACCTATTAATCAACTGTGGGTGAAAAAGTCAAGTCTAACTCCAGCCTGGGCCCAGAATAAACACTTCTTTAGGCCAACATAACATAACTCCCTAAACCATTCTGCTATTTAAAGAACTACTACACTCATTGAATAGAATACGTAATAAAATAACTGCATTAAAATTTTACATATTTTAATACATACACATTGGGCCCAATTTATGAAAGCTCTCCAAGACTGGAGAAGATAAACTGTCATGGGAGAACCTGGCTGATCCAGCAAATTTCTTAAAATCGTTTGCTACTTTTTTGCAAATGTGTTCAGTCCTGAATTACTCTGTAATTGGTTATGTCCACAAAAGCTCTATTCCAATAAATCAGACGATGTTCTCAAAAACTGTCAAGTAGAACATAACCCACAGAAAATTGGAAGGTTCCTGGAAGCCCATCCAAATCAAGATGAGAACAGGCATAAAAAAGGAAGCCCAGATGATGAATATTTTTAATGTCTCAGTAAAATTTTAGTTGTTAATCATCTGGGCTTCTTTTTGGATTTGGATGGGCTTCCAGGAACCTTCCAATCTAATTTTGGATACATCCTTTTTTTGGATGATTTTTTGACCTTAGAGGCATTCAAAAGTGGCTCCCTTGTCATACAGCCCAGTATTGTCCTGTCCTGTCAGTGGTGCCTGCACCTCCAGCATCACTACATCTGTGTTGTATGATCTGACACTTTAGGTTCCACTATGTGATTTAACTTTTATTGTTGTATATGGAAATAATATCTCTGCTAATCATTCCTGAGGAAGCAGCTAAAATTGCTGCAAAACGCATTGAACGGAAATTTCGTCCCCTTCTCCACTGTGTATTGAATTTGTGAGAGATTTTCCCTTTTGAGGGGTGATTTATTGCTCTAAAATTTGAAGTTAATATTGAGATATATCATCCATAGCTATATTGATGCCGACTTTTTTATTGTAATACAATGTTTTAAAATATTTGAAATAAAATGTTCTTTTTAAACTATTTTGGTAATAGTTTTGACAGGTAAAGTGTCAAACTTACAATTTCATCAGCTTCCCAAATTTAAAACAAATTTAGGCTTAAAATGGGACCTACGTAAGCCCAAAAGGCTTGCATCTTTAATATCCAATAAAAGGTATCAATAAATCAAAAGTTAACTGACTTTCTACACCACCCATGATGATTTGAGTTTTGACAGGAGGAAAGTTCATATGATGGCCACAGGTAAGGCATGTGCAAGAAAAGTGAGTTTCTATGAGTTCCTATTTTAATTACTCTGTAATTGATTACTTCCACAAAAGTTCTATTCCAAGAAATCCGACGATGTTCTCAAAAACTGTCAAATAGAACATAACCCACAGAAAAACGATGAACACACTTATTTTATAATGTAATGAAAGAATATTTAAGGTAAGTGGTCATTTTGTGAGAGAGTCAATCCTAATGTTAAATAGGCTCTTGATAAACTGGACTTTTAAAATAGTTAAAGATCTTCTTAATATCCTTTTTAGGTTCCTTTAAAAGCAGATTCCTAATTGCTTTGCATTCAGTCTATTGCGGAGGTGCTACCCTGTTTCCCCGATTATAAGGCACTCTCTTATATTTTTTGAAATGCCAAAATATGCCCTGGGTCTTATTTTCAGGGGATGTCTTATTTTTCCATGAAGAAGACTACAGTACACATTTATTGTTGAAAGTCACTCATGATCACTCATGTTCCATTGATTGTCCCCTTCTGATCACTCATGTGCCGTTCATATTCCCCTTCTGATCACTCATGTGCCGTTCATATTCCCCTTCTGATCACTCTATGCCATTGATTGTCCCCTTCTGATCACTCTATGCCATTGATTATCCCCTTCTGATCACTCTATGCCATTGACTGTCCCCTTCTGATCACTCTATGCCATTGATTATCCCCTTCTGATCATTCTATGCCATTGATTATCCCCTTCTGATCACTCTATGCCATTGATTGTCCCCTTCTGATCATTCTATGCAATGATTGTCCCCTTCTGATCACTCTATGCAATGATTGTCCCCTTCTGATCACTATGAAATGATTGTCCCCTTCTGATCACTATGAAATGATTGTCCTCTTCTGATCACTATTAAATGATTGTCCCCTTCTGATCACTCTATTCCATTGACTCCATTGTCCCCTTCTGATCACTTACCCGTAATTAAGTGCAGGGATCTCCGTTAGTGCAGGGATCAGCAGCTTGCTTCCTTGTTCAGAATCGTGTGCAGGCTTTTTACTTTCAGTTTGGCTCAGGAATAGACACGCCCTGCAGCCAGCATCAGAGACACACACGCTGCAGCCAGCATAAAGGACACACACGCAGGATCAGATATCTGGAGCTGTCTTATAAACGGGTGAGTGTCTTATTTTAATTATTTTTTTAAAAATCGGGGGTGGCTTACTTAATGGGGATGTCCTAAAATCGGGGAAACACGGTACTAGCACTTTATCATTCTTGCCTTTAAACAAGCACATGTCACTAGACATTTTTTAAAGGCTTTTTTTAAAAAAAATCTTATTCTTATTTGACATTTAAATGATTAAAAAATGGTTTTACACTGAAAAGATCTTCAATAAAGATGTCTGTTAAGGATGAGACTCAAGTCAACATCATGTTTAAAGGAGCCCTTGACTGTCTGACAAATTGTCTCAGTGACCTTGTCTTGCAGTGTGTTTTCACAAAGGAACAGAACAAACACATTCAATGCACCAGTTGCAATATGTGAAACTATCAACTTTTAGCAAGACTGACAAAGCTTGAAAGTTCTCCAGAAAGACAGAAAGAAAGTAAAATACCATCATATTCTGATTTCAGAAACACAGTTTTACTAGGCTGTCTATGTGTTTTGTATTGACCTTGTTTGAGATAATTCTAGTACTAGTTCTAGTACCATTTGCACCAAATACTATTTCCAAAATGCAATAGCATTTCTAGAACACTGCAACTACCAGTACCATTATTGTATTTGTAGTAGAGGTTCCATATTTTTTGTATTGCACTCCATCTTATCTGTCACTTTATTGCTTAAACAGTTTTTAATTGTAATCTATTTTGTAATATATATTATAATCTTTTATTCTTGTTTGATACTGTGAAAATGTAAACAAATAAAATGCTCCTACAACTGCACATAGTATTAGCAAAATATTCTCAGCTGCAGATATGCACTATATATGCTACAAAAAGAAGTTTGGTGCTTATTCTTACTACTCTGCAGGCACAAACGAGTAGTGCCTAATGCACCCATAAAGGCATTCCTTTATGTGTAGTCTGCATTTGCACTACATGATATTTCAAGCTGTTAAACGTCCACTGCATGCCTCGCCGCACTTATCAAACTATTTGTCCTAAATTATTTCTTATGGTCATAAAGAAAAAAAAACTTCATAAGTCAGTGTAGCTTTCATTTGTTGATAAGTATTTTTATTCAACATATTCTTTGGCAGAAAGCATCCTGCAATAGAAGATCTGCTAAATCGGGCTAAACTATTTGTTACTGCTACTTTGTTCAGCAAAAAGAGCAAGGTTGTGCCAAGAACATTACAGACGCAAACTCAGCTCTCTCTAACCAACCAGAGCAGTAATTACACTAAAAAGCTATTTGTTTCTAAATGATACTCATCACTCCGATGCTACAATTGCCACTTAGATAATTACAGCAAAATGAACCAAGATCAAGTACTAAGAATGTAAATGTGTCCACAACCCAGGGGTCACTGTTGGAGCTAAGCTATTTGTTAGGAACAAATCCATTTTAATGGTGTTAATGTTTTTGGAATTTTTTCTGGGATCTATTACAAGTTCAGGTGATGGAATTCCCAATGGTTTTGCCCACAAGGTTCTGACTTAAAATACTCTGATTGTCTGGTCAACAGTCAGTCTGTGAAGATTGCTGGTGGATCCCTGGTGATGTAATTGCTGTCACCAGTACCTATTATGAGACTAAAACATATAGTAACTAGTGGTGTGATGAAACCTGCTTTTCAGGTCCAGGAACACATAGATATGGACAATAGTAAGCAGCACCAACTGATTCACACTGCAAGGTATGATGGTACAACTTACCAATGCTGTAGCTGTTAAAAAAGTGGTCATTTTCATAGCTAACATAAGAAAGACATGCTGACTACTTAAAGGATTGTAAAAAAATAGTCCTCCGTTAATGACATCTTGAGATTTCTAATATTTTTTTGATGTATATTTAGACAATCCCTATTCTATGCCTGCTGTAAGTCTGCATAATATGTGGAGACGTTTGCCTGCAAATCAATCTGTTTCATATTTTTTTTTCCTGTTCAGGATATTTAAAAAGAATTTATAAAGAAGAAAAGTAATCTTTGCCCTTTGACAAGCCTGTACATCCATAAACATTTGTTTAAACACCTGTCTCGGCATACAAGCATGACATTTTTGCTTATGTTGCAGCTTTCAGCAAATAAAAGACTTTCAGCAATTGTAAGCATTATTCAAAAAATGGTATAAAAGTAAGAAATGCAAAGCGATCAAGGGTATCAACACCCCCCAACTGTTACATATTGCAGCTTACCATTGCTTAGATTCCATGGCTGAAACTGTTTTCTTTTTATCTTTATATTTACCACTCTGCTAGTAATACAAGTACTGTCCTAAGATCACAACAATCACTCTCTGCATTTTATCTATAGAAGAAAAGCACGGTCACCTATACACAGCTAAAAACATTAGGATTTTAGTTTTGTAAACTATAAGTTTAAGTTTACACTTTTTATTTTGATAGTCATTAACACTGGCGTAATGAATTGAAAATAAAGAACAAAGACTTTTTACGTATGTACCTTTGTTCTTACTAGCATCTGGGCACTGTAGTTAGCGCCTGTCATAGAATTTATCTCCAAAGACTCTCTATAATAATTCATACAAGTGGAGGTGGATCAGACAAAGCAGAAAATTTCAGGGTGAATACATGAGATCAGCAAGCCAGAGGAAAAACGAGAAAGAGTGGAAGCAAGCTACTGTATTCAAATGGTGGACTTTGCTTTAAAACAGACCTATTCATGTACAAATGGCACATTACAACAAAAAATACAGGAGGATATACATGAAAACAATATATGCCTACAACTTTAGTATTTGTCAGTCTCAGGAAGGATCAAATGTATATTACATATATTGTCACAGGGTGTCCCAGGGTATGGTTGGGAAAGTGCTGAATATGATCTATGTAACACCCAGGCTGAGGTGCTTTATATATTCGGCTCCAAGAAAGATAGTGTATGTTCTATGGTATGAGTTCTACCAGACAAAAAATGCTTTTGCAAAAGCCTGTGTTGTGGTGCTGAAGGCAGCCAAGGAAGAATTGTAAGGACTCCTTATTCCAAATCTGGGTTTTCACTTGGACTCAGAGTACCAGGTGCTATTCAAAAGCAGTCATCTGCATGTTGAGGGGAGCTCACTTGGCTTTTTATAAGTGCGGAGGAAACATGGTGGAGCCAAAGACTGTTAATAATTTGTTTTCTGTCCGTTAGTGAGGAACTAAAAGTAGTTAGAGGCCCGATTGTACTCTGAAGGCAATCTTTTATGTGATAAAATAAAGCAATGCAGGCAAGAACCTATTTTTTTTGTTAAACTGGACTGCTCCCTCCTCAATGTTCAGAGAACCTTTTCCTATGAGCAATCTCCCACAGAAATCTCACAATATGTTTTCTCTTTTGTGTGTGTTTAATGTGTAGTACAGCTTTTGTACATTCTGGGGTGCTAATTATTAAGCTATTAGTATGACCCTACAATGCAATACTAACTCAAAATATGAAAGAAACATATAATACAATTACACAACAAAATATGTAGCAATAAAAATACTTAATAGTCTTCTTTTAAAAGTAATGATGTTGCCTGGGCAAACAGGGATATAAAAGTGGATAGTACATCTTATTGTATTTTACATAATCACTTTAATAAGCGTCGGTTTTTTTTTTAGCTGTGCTATCTTTTGAGTACTTTGACCACTCCAGCCAAGCACTGCACCGTTAGTAATGAATTTTATAACAGCAGAAGGATGTGACAGCTAAACACAGAGCCATCACATTGAATTTTCAAGATTACTACAATGCCGCTTAACAATTAGGATTTGCTAGCATTCTTCTGTGAGATAACAAGAGTTTCACACCATTTACTCAAAGCGGCACTGCATGATTAAAATTATATGTGAAAACTTGCGATATAATATTTTTTATAGCAATGTTAGCATATTATCTTCTAGAAAAAGAAAAAAAAAAAAAAAAACCAAAACAGCAATCATTAGTGATTAGCATATTTTCTATATGTTGAAAGGACTCTTCAGCTATATCAAAGACATTAGAAAGGGGGTTTATCTTTACTTCTTGCTAGTAAATACTAGTCCTTAGGGCTTTTACCTTTATTTTCCTGGCTTTGCAGCGTGCTACAAACTAACAGTGCTAAGAGGATTTACAGTTAGGTCCATAAATATTTGGACAGAGACAACTTTTTTCTAATTTTGGTTCTGTACATTACCTCAATTATTTTAAATATCAAATATTTATTGGCCTAACAGTATGTTACAGCCCGGGTTGGATTGGGGGGGACGTTAAACATTACTACCAGTGACCATGACTGGGGGTTAATATTTCTGCCAATAATAACAAAACTAGCATTTATTACTGCTACTGACACCTATGATGTGGAGCAATTTACTGACCCACATACTCTGATGGGACACAATTTAGTAGCTGAACCTTCAATTTCTAATATTGTCAAAGTGCCAATTCCATTTTCAAATGTAGGAAACCATACAGTAATTCTCTCTGAGCTCATGCAGATCAGGCAGATTGATGCCAGTAATCGTTGATAAGACATAAGGCCCACCAATTAACTTATGGATAGAAAAGTAGTAAAACCTTATGGATATGGAAATATTTGTTACTGCTACTTTGTTCAGCAAAAAGAGCAAGGTTGTGCCAAGAACATTACAGACGCAAACTCAGCTCTCTCTAACCAACCAGAGCAGTAATTACACTAAAAAGCTATTTGTTTCTAAATGATACTCATCACTCCGATGCTACAATTGCCACTTAGATAATTACAGCAAAATGAACCAAGATCAAGTACTAAGAATGTAAATGTGTCCACAACCCAGGGGTCACTGTTGGAGCTAAGCTATTTGTTAGGAACAAATCCATTTTAATGGTGTTAATGTTTTTGGAATTTTTTCTGGGATCTATTACAAGTTCAGGTGATGGAATTCCCAATGGTTTTGCCCACAAGGTTCTGACTTAAAATACTCTGATTGTCTGGTCAACAGTCAGTCTGTGAAGATTGCTGGTGGATCCCTGGTGATGTAATTGCTGTCACCAGTACCTATTATGAGACTAAAACATATAGTAACTAGTGGTGTGATGAAACCTGCTTTTCAGGTCCAGGAACACATAGA
The DNA here is from genome assembly GCF_032062135.1 of Pyxicephalus adspersus. Classification (NCBI taxonomy): domain Eukaryota; kingdom Metazoa; phylum Chordata; class Amphibia; order Anura; family Pyxicephalidae; genus Pyxicephalus; species Pyxicephalus adspersus. The sequence continues at coordinate 47,929,037 of NC_092858.1, read as the reverse complement.
TATGGACAATAGTAAGCAGCACCAACTGATTCACACTGCAAGGTATGATGGTACAACTTACCAATGCTGTAGCTGTTAAAAAAGTGGTCATTTTCATAGCTAACATAAGAAAGACATGCTGACTACTTAAAGGATTGTAAAAAAATAGTCCTCCGTTAATGACATCTTGAGATTTCTAATATTTTTTTGATGTATATTTAGACAATCCCTATTCTATGCCTGCTGTAAGTCTGCATAATATGTGGAGACGTTTGCCTGCAAATCAATCTGTTTCATATTTTTTTTTCCTGTTCAGGATATTTAAAAAGAATTTATAAAGAAGAAAAGTAATCTTTGCCCTTTGACAAGCCTGTACATCCATAAACATTTGTTTAAACACCTGTCTCGGCATACAAGCATGACATTTTTGCTTATGTTGCAGCTTTCAGCAAATAAAAGACTTTCAGCAATTGTAAGCATTATTCAAAAAATGGTATAAAAGTAAGAAATGCAAAGCGATCAAGGGTATCAACACCCCCCAACTGTTACATATTGCAGCTTAAGAGTGTTCAATAAAGGCCTTTTCTGTTCTACCTATGATTAGCCTCTTTTGAGAGGAAGTCCATTAGATGTCATTTTCTTTAAATTTTTTTTTTAAATAGGGATAAAACACAGAAACTTCTCTTTGATAGTAACTGAAGTGCTAAAATTGAAATTAAATATATGGTAAAATATTTTCCCTGCCATTGTAAAATGGCATAGATGATTCAAGACACCACTGAATTAAACGGGAAAACATGTTTTCATGTAATGTAATATATAGAAATAGAATATTATAGAAATTATAGGAAAAACTGTATACAATTTTGACTAAAAACTGCATGGTAAATCTAATACTTTAATCTTCCTAGCTCAATCAGGCTTATTTAATAAAACAGTGGAAAAAGTAATGATGCAGTAACCCAAAGATACAGGTTGGATTTATTTATACATATGTTTACTTGAAGCCAGATCAATGAAAAAAAACTTCTGAATAAATGCTATGGGTTCTTCTACTTGTCGTTTGACTGAAGTTGCATGAATAGAATACATTTAGAAAAAGCTATTAAAAATAACTAGATAAGTGTCCAAGCCTTAAAACTTTTATTTTAATACATTTACATTTTATCATCAAATTTTGTGGAGGATAAAATATGGTCAGCATAGTGTCACCTATATGTACAATATGCCTATCTAAAGAAATCATCATACAGTAACCTTAGGTTTGTTGTAAATTTCTTATAGAAATTCACTGCCCCATCTGCTTTACTGTTACACATTTATGGATTTAAAAAAACATGTCAAACAACACAAGCAATGACCTTCAACTTCTTACCTGCAACTAAACAACACAAGCTTGGTCACTAATCTGTTGCAAACCTGCTGACCAGACAGTAAAGGAGCAAGAACTCTTTCCTAATGTCAGCAAGCTAACAATGTGCTACTGACACTCAGGACTAACTGCCATTAAAAAAGTGTATTACCAAGCATTTTATTGCAATGCAAGGCAATGCTCATCCTATCTTTGTGGCTGTTTGTTGTGGTGCTGACCCCAATCTGTACACTGGATGGGGCAGAGAACAAAAACATACAGAAATGCAAGCTGAGGTGCATTGAGAAAATGCACTGTGGCACAATGTATACGTTGGAACATTGGACATTGATTTCTATGCAATGTCTGCTGTCCTTGTGTATTGCACACCATTTGAAGTGCAGAGAAAATAACTGCACCCCACAACATAGAAAAAATTTCTTAGTGCTCCCCTTTACTATGTAAGTACCACTCGGCAGGGGATAACAGGAAACTAAATACAACTTCCCATTTTTCTACCAGGTTTACTTAAAAAAGCTTTGTATTTATAATATTATATTTTTTTTTTCATCCGTTTGGAGTCATGTTTAAAATAGAAAACAAAAATATAATGTTTTAAAATAAAAATATGTTCAGGTGTTCAGAAAGATATGTTTTCATACGAGAGAGAAACTGGGAGCATGAACAAATCAAGTACAAGACAATGAAATATTAATAATTATAGTAATGTAGTGTAAATTTAATCTTATGAAACACCATTTTTATAAACCTATCTATACACCAAAATGTGTCACAAACCAGAACAAATACTAAGTACAAAACGTTTTTATCTGTGGGGAAAAAAAAACTGCAATGACAGAACTGCTAATTAGAACAAGCTATTAGCACAATTCGTGACTTTGCTGTCAGTTGCAGGGAACAGTGAGGTAAAAATGTTGAAATATATCAACGTGGGGGAAAAAAACACAATAAATGTAAAAACATGCTGGCTCACAGGACATTTTGTAACAGGGTGCCTATTAGTAACTATTAGTTACACAGACTACCTCACAACTTCACACCATGCTAGGCAAATTTAGATTGATTTGGGCATTTTTTTTTTCTATAAAGTAAAATATGCTGATCAACCATAAAATTACAAAGCATCTACCTAATATTGTACTGGTCCTTCAATACAACTCTGAAGGCAAGGACTTGACAAAACTTCTGAAGGAGAACTGCGGTATCTGGCACACCAAGACATTACCGGTAAATCTTGTATTTCACTCAGCCTCCACTGGCCTGGCTTTTTCTCCATATGATTCATGCTGTCAGCTTCTACCCTAGCTTGACACCAGTATTTCCCAATCTTTGTAACACTGGGGAACCTAGTTAAGGAAACACGGCTATAATTACTTTATCCACTACTCTGGGTATATTAGTGTGGTGGTCAGTAGGAAGAATAACCATACATTGCTGGCCAGTGAGCATTGCATTTGTAAAAGAAAATAAGGTAACTAGCAAGTAGAATCTCTTTCCAGAGTAATATATTTGACTAATATAGCTGACTTGCCTTATATTACCTGACTTCCTTATGTTGTTTTCAATGTAATGTTTTGTGGTTTGTGAGATCAAGCTATTTTTGTGATATACAATAGATGCAAAGTTTGCACGGATAATCCACCAAACCAGAAAAGTTAATGCAGTTACATTTTTGATCCATCGTATCACACATTAGGCAGCCTTCAGAGTTCAATGGCATTCCCATTTCCCTGCACCAACTATATTAGGAATTTTATTAACCTAATACAGAAAAGAAGAACAGAGAATGTAAGCACACACAATGACATTACAGTCTGCTACTGTCTGTCAGAGAGATGCAGATCCCTGGGGTATTCGTGTTCCTGAGGAAAACATTTCCATCTAGGAAATAACATTTTCACCTATCTCTAGAACTGGATTCTGCTCATAATTCAGTATCAGAGAGCACCCGAGGGTGAAAACTGTATAATGGAACAATACAAATCATTTGGAATCCAGCAAAAAAACAAATTCTCTTGTATTTTTATGCACTCTTTACATTACTGTATTGTCCTCGGGCTAAACTGCTACCATGATTTTTTTTCACAATGAAACACATAAAAGGTTTGCATACTCACATAAAAGTAAGTCTGTCATTATAAAAGTGTAAAAAACCAACAACCCTGTGTCACACCATTAGGCAGTATTACATACCCTCTACTTATCAAACTGCACCTCTAGCTTGATGCAGGTGACTATCTCTAAATGAAATAAAAAGCTTTTCCCTTATGGTTTCATGTCTCTATATCTTCCACACCTAACCTTATCTAAAACCCATTTGTACTCAACTACAAGCAGGGTAATGGTATGTTTCAGCCTCCATTTTCTTCTTCTGTTTACATATGGCAGAGTGTTTTCTTGGGTCCCCATGCTATTGCTTGTGTGATACAGACACTACCCATTAGATGTGTGTGTCAAGTCCTTTTTCTGGATGGACCAGAAACCCATATTAATGACGCCAGTAAGAGGGGGCATGCAGGGACTGGTAATTGCCAGTGCAGCAGGAAGAAGGAAGAAACCCTGTCAACACTCCTAGATGACAAATTTGGGAGAGTATATTTTCTTACACAAGGTAAGACAACCTTAGTTCCAGTGAGATGGGTTGGAGAGCGCTAGGCAAATACTTGTTTTTGCCCATGTATGTGCAGTAAAGTAGATGCAAATCTTGGGAACTCATTTACTCCTCTTGGTTGCATTCTGTAGGAAAACATTGCACTTTACTGCATTAAACTATACACACAATAACATGTTGCAGCATATTTCATTTTCAAAGCCATACCAACACAAAACATAATACCTTGCATGCACTGTTTTAACTGTTCAGAATTTGTTGGCATGTCAGTGCTGCTGGAAAAAAAATTATAAAGAAAAAAACAATATACAATTTTTATCTTTCCCCCAGCTTCTCTGGTGCAGAGGTTGATATTGTCATTCTCCAAAGAAATCAAAGGGAGTAGGAAGTACTCCAAATCTCCCAAAAAGACTCTGTACAGCAGGGTTGGGAGAGTCCCCTTAACAAGATTTCAATATAACTTTATATTTTACAAATCTTGCAGTAAGAAGGATGACCTACTTGAAGGAATATGGATAAAACATTGACTTAAAGATGTAACTTTGGTATATTGTGGTTCGTAGAAAGTTTAGCTACATGAACTGGAAGATTTAGTTGTCCGTCTGGTTCTGGATCCAGCCCAGTGTCTGAATTCAAAAGACCAGGATTAAGTCCAGGCTCCAAATCAACATCATTTATAGGAGAAATAGCCTTGCCTATAAGGAACATCTGATCAGTCCACATTTGAGATATGTAGCAAGACTACCAATTGCACTAGCACTGTGAGGTGCTCTTGAAAGGTGAATATGAGCCTGAGAGGGATACACATAAAGATGGGAAACTAGCAGACTCTGGTTTCAGTTTACCACGCTAACTGGGAGGATGCCCTGTAGGAGTAAGACAAGAATCCCATTGGAAGGTATCTTGCCAATCTCAAGGACCTGCAGATCCAGTACAGCCCAGATATTTTCTTATAAAGAAGCACCTCTAAATAGTGGGAAAACTAATCCAACAGTCCCCTAGGGGGATAACATCAGCATTCATTCCTAAAATGCCTAGTGAACTAAACAAAATATCTTCCAATGATTCCAATGATTCTGGACCTGAAAAGCGCTTCCCAGGTAACTATTATAAAGTACCAGTGCCCTTTATGGAACACAGTGTCTGGGGATTTTATAGCTGTCCCCAGATAGTCCAGTCCAGCAAGATCTATCCTATTTGTCATTCTTAGGTCAGACTTGACGGTTGGATAACCACAGATGGAGGGACATGGGATACACAGATGCTTAGTACATATCACTAAACCTGTAGTACCTTATCAGCAACAGCTTTTTTATTTTGCTATGCTATTAAAGGAATTGGGCTACAGAAAATCCTAACAGTTCCCTGTTGAATTATTATTACATTGAAACTGAATAGTTTATGTTACACATTCTGTTCATTACCCCATTATAAATATTCTGCTTATGTTTTTTGTGTATGCCTATTTAAATATATACAATGTGTTGCGAGTGCAGGGAAATTTTCTCTGTAACACCGTGTTGTTAATTTTCCCCGGGACAGACAGAAAAAGCATAATTTAACTGCATGTCAAAATGAAATACCTGCAACACTGATAAAATGACAGTAAAATAAATGTAAATTTAGACCGCTGTCACAAGTGGCTGCTTGGCTCTGTGAAGATGTTAGGTTGCTATGGCATTTTCCATAGCAACTTTGTCTCTTATCGCATTTAAAAAATTGCCTATGTGTTCTAAAAACCTGTTAAGAAAAAGGGATTACATCAATCCTCCTATGTAATGATCCAACATAAAACCTTATCAGTCTGAAAACATAACAAAATGTAATCTATATAATAGCATTGGTGATGTGGAATTAGAACACTGGTTTCATCTGCCCCCCCTTCCTCAATGTAATGGAAAATGATCTGACTTACAATGCTATTCTACACAATTGCTTCATTTCAAGAGTCATTTTTGTAATATGGGAAATGAGTTCAGCATATTTTCTTGGCTGCCTTAACACACATATCTGCACACAGACTTTATGCTGACATCTAATTGCTTTCCAACTTTCTTTTATCCAATCTATTGGAAGCCATTGTGGTACTGCAATACACTTGGTAAGATCTTGTAAAGTAATATTAATAACACACTGATGCTCAAAGAAATCAAGTTAGGAGGCCATGCAAAGGTATGCAATATAATATGATCTGTTAATACATCTTCAGAGGTTTCATAAAAAATGACTATGTTCCCTAGCAAAGAATCTGAACTAAAATGACTATATCACAATAAATAAATGAAAGCACATGTACATAAATCCTACCGTTGGTATATCTCCATACTGGTCTTGAGGTATAGATAGTATTGAAAAGCGTATTGTGCTATCAAAAACAACTACCTCAACACCAAATGTTATTTATCAGCGTAATGTAGAAGATAAAGTGGAGAATCTGGTTGTTATGTGCAACAACATAAACCTACAATGGGCTTTATTTGTCATTGAGTAAGATGAACTGTTCATTGTGCCACAGCAATTAATATGATTCAAATCCACCCTACAAAATCACAGTTGGAGAATGGCAAATTCAATTTGGTTAGCATGAGACAATACAAACAGTTCTACATAATTCAATATTCAAATTGTCTGCCTCAAGAGGCATTGACTGGAAAAGGAACCAATGCATGCGTACTCAAACGATTTGCTATTCTTTTAACACCAAGATTCTGCTTATTTTATCTCAGTTACAATGGATTATGGATACATCACAAATTGAGCACATACACACATGCAAACTGTTTTGTTTTTCTTGTGGTATTGCTCTCACCTGTATCATCCACTTTGGTTTTCTTGCTGGGGACATCATTGCTATCATCATCCGACATCTCCATCTCCTCTTCTCTTCGGATACCCATGAGCTGCTCACTGTGTGCATTCCGGAGCTCCTACAAGAAATAACAAAATACAGGCACCACTAATAAAACACATTGTACTTAGTCAGCAATTGCATCAGTTTGTTCAGCTGGTATTCACCAGATCTCCCACTCTTCTTTCACTGGAAAGGTAAAATACTGCAAACTGCCACACCTCTGGCCTAGAAAAATACCAAGTTAGCATAATATGTGAGGAGATAATGCAATAAACAACAGACATTCATGTACTCGCTTTTTAGAAAAAAAAAAAAAAGATGAGAGAAAACATGTACCTTTTATCTGCTCATAAGACATGTTGCTTAAACACACTTGCCTCTAATAACTTATTCTTTACCTTAAAAGCGACTCAAACAACTAGGGTCCATTACTCCAAAAAACACATATATACTAAAGGAAGCCATTTTGCAAGTATTGCTTATGCAAACCTTGAACAACTAATGGCATCCTTGAGTTTCATTTTTATATAGTATTCGTTTGAAATGGGGTTCAAGCACAAGATGGCACAGTAGTGCAAGAAAGTAACATGACACACATTAACCTGCCTGTAAACTGGAGCCCATTTAGACACACACATACCCTTAAATCTGTTTTTATACAGATTCAGGAAGACACATGGACTGTAGTCCAAGGAAACTTGTCTTAGCACTAATGCAAAAGGGCAGAGATAATGTAGTATGTTCTCCTTGAAAGGTGCAGGAAAAAAAGAAACTTGATACCATTTGGTGCTAATAATGCTGCCAGGTTTAATGTAGGCATGCAGCATGCAGCTTTTCACCTTGTTGACATCTAATTTCTGTACTGACAAAGGGCTAATTCCCAGGGGAGGCCTGCAGTTTGGCATCTTTTAAGTCATGTGAGGAGAATACACAATACACTCCACATATAGCTCTCATTATGTGACAAATGCCACAGCAATTCCCATGAAAAATGTAGAAGGTTTTCCCACAGGTACTTCTCTTGTTCATCTGTACACATTGCAATAGAAGGCTTTAATGACTGTTCAAAAGCCTAATAAAACAGAATTTCAAGCCACAGTGGTTTGCAGGCCTAATCTATCTTGTATGTAGCAGTATTCCTGGTGCTATCTGCCTATCTGATGAGTTCTACAACTAGTTAGCAGATGTCTTAAGAAACGGGTGGGATAAATCTGGATGGTCTTTCACGTAAAGGAAGACATAAAGGTTTTTCATGCACAAAAGATGACAAGAAAAGCTGACGGTTTTCCAACATAATTTGTTTTTTTATCTTTTTTTTTTGTTCCATCTTTGGAAATCCCAACACAATAAGCATATGCATTTCCTGTCCCTGAATACATAATAATGGGAAATGGGAAAAAAGTTGACAAACTGTACAGCGTAATAAAGAAAACAAAAAAAGAAAACCCAGGCCTTCTTTCTTTATTAAAACGTTATTGTCCAGTATCCCACTGAACATAGGCTCCTCGACTGACATGTTTAGTTCTAGTATAGGGCTTATTCTCACAAAAAGATTAAATTTTTTACAAAGTCAAAAAGCAACAGGAGAGGAACATATTGGTGCTATTAACACAAAAAAATTTCACTGCAGAAAGAAGCAGGGCCTCAGTTTAGGTCTCGTGCACCTTGTGTAGCTGGTTAATGTATGAGCTACCCATATAACCTGGAAGCAGATATACTACAATTAGTTCTATATGACTACATTTAAATCTGTATTTTGTTTCAATGTTTCACAGATTTGTTTTTCTGCCTTTTAACAGCACTTTTACACAGGTTACCTACACCAATCAAAAATTGCCCCACCAGTTCTAAACATAGTTATTTTAGCAGTTAAACATACAAAAACTATCAGTCTGAAAGATCATATATTAAGAAAAAGTAACCAATCAATCTTATCTGTATGTGCAATATTGGGAAGCCTATATTGCACTTGCCTTTTCTAAAAATAATCTCTCGTATTGGACTTAAGCTACGTACACACTTCCAATTATTATCGTCTGAAAACGAACGACGAACGTTCCTGCACGATATATATGAACGATCGTATAGCACCGATCCTGCACAGAGAGGTAACGACACGATCGTTCGTAGATATTGTACACACAATAGATACGATCGTTTGAGCGATAGAGGAACTATGTGCACGACAGGAAAGTGAACGGACGTTCGTTCATCACGCATGCTCAGACCATGGACGATCAACGAACGACCGTACACACGAACGATGTTCAACGATCGTCGCCCAATCCGATCCGCCGGTCCGGTCGTTCGTTTCCAACAATTTTCCTCGTTCGTCGGCGTCGTTGGTTACTTTTTTACGAACGATTTTTTGCCCAATCGATCGTTCGTCGTTCGATTGGAACGATAAAAATTGGAAGTGTGTACGCACCTTAAGATCTGAAGCTAATAAAAGCTTGCTTTTTGCATGTTGAAAGATTGGATAAATGTAAGCAAAATGTTCAGGAAAACACTTATGGATCCCCCAAATAAGAACAGTAAAGTGTATAAAACATTAATGCCAAACTGTAGGCCTTTTAGTTAGCCTATGCTGAAACACAAACCATAACACATTGATCTAATACTAGCTTCTACTTTAAAATGAATGGCAAAAGAAGCTTGGAAAGTTCCTTAGGCTGGCCTAGTGTTGACAGGTCCATCAGCTAAATCACCATCTATCAAAATCATAAATTGCTGGGTCATAAGTTGCTGGGTACTAAGAACTAAATTAGCAATCTGTCAAACCATTTTTGAACTCAAATATTATGTATTGTCTGTAAATATTTACCGTGTTTTGATAATCCCCCAATTTGAATCTCTAGTTTCAGGAGTAGCTGGAATCTGAAGTTGAAACTCTAATTTCACCTGACTATGACAAGCCAAGTATATCAGGTGTGTTGTTTACTTTATGATGTACATCTACCCATGTACCCATGTCTTTATGGTTTTTGCATATTTTACACCCCTACCCTCGTCTTTTTATTACGACAAAACTGCATGTGATACAAAGTAGAGTGCAAAGAACTAAAGAAACCAACTCAATTTCTGTTAAAATTCTGGTGAGATTAGTGAAAGAAGAACTCTGATTAGTTGTGATGTGTTACTGTGGTTTGTCTAATATCATTTTGTCTTTTGATGAACGAACCAGAACTAAAACTGCAAAGTGATTCTAATGTGAGTGAGTGCAACTAATCAGTATTCACTTTGCTGAAGACCAGAAAAACATGAATTCTGATATAGTTACTATAAAAAGTCTATTTATCTGATTGACCTGGCTAAATCATAAAATAATAATAATAATAATGTTAAAAGTACGTTACTCTAGAACCATAAGGTAAAATGAGGGCTGACCTTTTATACACACACACACAAGAGAGTCCAAATGAAAGGTAAACAAAGAATGTATTATCATTTTTTTTTAAATCTCTATCCTCAAAAATACAAATTATGCTATTTTCAAATTTCCTGTATAACTTACCTGAATATAACACATATATCACAATGCACGGAAAGGTGCAATTGAGCTTGAATATGTTTTTTTTTCTTTCTCTACTGTATTGCATTTTTCTCCTCCTAAAACTGCCATCTATTTTTACCAGGTTTCTAGGAACTTTACAGGTACAAAAGCTTTGGACATACAAAGTAATTAAGCATACTAAAGATTTGACTAGCATAACCTAGCAGTTGATACAATTCTAAAGGGAACCAAACAAATATTAATTTAGTTAACACTCAATCTACAGTTTTAAAAAACAATATCCACTTCTACACTGGATGCTGCTCCTCACTACAAGGCAAATAGTTATGCAGTTTGCAGTTATCTGATCCACAAAGTAGATCTACATGTATCCCTCATTAGATGGTAAATATTTATGCTGCAGTGCAATGGGCTAATCTGCACATTGACACCATAGTACTCTTCTAGGCTACTGGAACTACACATATCCTAACAGAAAAGAATCAATAGCAAGTATGACTTCTGACTGTAAACAACTGCTGTTTAGCATACTGCATAAAACAATGATATACATAGAGAGTTTGTGGGTCAGAGGGAGTGAGAAAGTGAGACAGGAAGAAGAAAAGTTTGTGAGTCCTAAAAATGGTAACATTTTTTCAGTAAAAAAAAATTGTCAAGAAAAATATGTTGCTTTCTTTTCAAAAAAAGCGTAGTTTAACAATAGAAAACAGAGAAATAACATGTTCTGCAGAAACCTTTCTGCAACAAAACCAAAACACACCGTACTTACCCGCTAAAACACAGGCTCATAGAAAAAGCAATTGCTGAACAAGAAATGGAAACTGGGTGACCATAATAAAAATTAAAGCGTATAACAAAATATACTCAAACATATCAATGTGAAGGGTAATAAGAACATGCAGGCACAGACATATGCAGATGAAACTCAGCAGAGAAATTGTGGTATTTTAAATATAAAAAATAGATTTAAATGTTGCAGCCTCAGCACAGTGAATCAATTTGGGCACTGTTTAGATTCGGGGATAAAACCAGTTCTTTGACAATTAAAATAAAAGTGGCACCAAACCAGCAGCAGATGGTTTGTTTTATCAGTCAAATAGGAAGGTGAAGGGCACAAAACTGGCGTTTGTAACATGAGGAAGTTAAAAAATGTTTGCCAAAAGAAATCACTAGCATTTTACAAAAGATCCTACATTCCTAGGGACACAATTGTTTCAGACCCATTGGGCCTGATTTATTAACCTCACTGGCGGTCTGAATAATAAGTATTTTTAAATGTCAAAGCGGTACATTTAAAAATACCTATTATTTTAAATTTCCCGTCTGGTCCCACTTTCCAGCCGCAGGCTCCCACGTCCCATGCCAGTCCTGAATCAGCGTCTTCTGGCCTCGCATCCCCAACGTTCACATGCTGTGGATGCAGATGCTGGGCAGGAATCGCCAGGCTACACAGATCCTGGGTGGGCATCACCAGAGGAACATGGGGACCAGCTTAGCTTTACAACTTCTTTGCAATTCCACATCGAGTGTGGCTTGGGGTTACCGCTCTTGGTACTGAAAATGAACCCCGACTCAAACTTGAGAATACCGCCAGGGAGGTTAAAGCTCTCCAAGACTGGAGAGGATATGCTTTCATCAGCTGGGAGATCAAGCAAACCTGGATTGGATCTCTTAAAGCTCATTTGCTATTTGATAGTAAAATGTTTTCAATCCTGGATCGGATCTATTCCAGGTTTGCTAGATCACCCAGCTTCACTGATAAAAGTGTATACTCTCCAGCCTTGGAGAGCTTTCATAAATCGGGCCCATAGAATACTGACCTATAGAAGAATATCTCCAAAAGGAATTCATCCTAATGCTTTTTATTTTGGTGGTAGATTGGGGTTAGTGGAACAGTTTGGTTGTTTTGTTAAAATGCTGACTGTGTTAATCCAGGGCATAAGAACAAGACTTAAGCTTCATTTTTTTTATTTGTATTAATCATAGTTTTAGAAAAAGCCATTTAAATTTAACAATTTGTTAGCAACATATGAGACTGCATTATTGCTAACCTGCATATGTTTGCATTGTTATCCAACAACAATTTTACACCGCATTACTATCATTAACACATAAGCATTCAAACCCACACAGTCAGTGAAAGGCTTAATAATGGTCTCACAAACCTGATTTGTCTCCTGGGGAAGATAATTTAAGCTTGGGCCACCCACCAGATATATTAAAAAAACCATTTTATAACCATGTGAGGAACATCTTAGATACCTAAGACAAACCTTTATTCCCTAAAGAACCAAGCACACCAACATTCCTTTCTCAATCACTCATTTTCTCTACAATAAGAGCGATGGACAGAATTTATAAAAAGGCACCCACCTCACAATGCTTCCGCCAAATGTCAATATTCTTGCGCTGAGCTTTCGAGAAATGGTCCCATGCTTTTTGTCTGGTGGAAGCGTTGAAAACGGCCACAATCTGCTCAACTTCAGTGAACAGGGAAGTCAAACAAGACAAGCAATTTATGTTGTGGTCATTCCAGAGAAAGCAAAACAAAGACACATGTGAGCCCTATGGATCATGACAAGACACATTACCCATAGCTACCCAGTCATGTGTCTTTAGTACTTACATGTATATTTGTTGTAACTGTGTCCATCAAGCGAGGAATACTTTCATTTACATACACTTAAACACTTCACACTACAATCTGCTAAACAGTTATTAGCTACAGAACAAAGTCTCATTAATCAGAGTCAAGTGCAGTGCCATCCATTTAATCATTATTTTTCAGACTAAAAAATGTATATGTTTATATTGTCCCTTCATAAATTACAGAGCTTCACTGTGCTTCTAGCGCTCATGTATCCTCATTAATAATCAATTTCTCATCAATTTCTGGACAATCAATTACATCCAAGTATTTTCTGCTGACCACACCTTGAACGGAAATTACTAGTAGGTGTTTATGATATGTTAAATATACTTTGCAATGTCATTAGAAGTAGAGATATCATTTTTATATAATCTTTAATTTCATAAAAAAGTAAAAAAGTAATGCCTTTATTTTTAAAGTAACAAAAAGGTACTTTAAGACGTAATACTTAAACCCTAGTTTTCACCCTGTGCTTTACTGAGCATTAAAGTGAAAGTTTACTACTGGTTCAACTATCATACTTCTTGTATAGGTGAATCATTTCAAGAAAAACATGCTGTATGCAATTAATATTTAATGTTGCTTTTGTGCTTCGGGGTACAGGGGTGTAAGAAGAAAAGACTAAAAATGGCCTCAGATTTTTTTTTTTGTACTGTAAGAGTTGTAACTCCCTAAATGTGGATTCTCTATAGCTACTGATCACATCAGCAGCTTTACAGTTATATTTGATATACACTCAGGAACATATTTCTCTTGTGGGCTTGAACGATGATCTACATGATGCCGGTCATGTATGTTAACTCCCACAAGGGCTCTTGGCAAAGAACAGCTGCACAGAGCAGACGGCAAAAGTCCTTGGTACACAGAACAGATTTCTCATTAACCAAGGAAAACGCACAACCATTTTTCTGAATGAGAATGGTATTTAAACTTTCCAATGTTTCAACATTAGGTGCTCAACTGAATAGACAATTAGCAATTTCCTCCCTGGTAGAGGCCTAATGAATCTCAAGTTAACATTTATGAAGGACTATGTGTTAGCCAGGCAGCTGTTTTATCAATCGCAGCACCCATCAGACAGGCTGCCATAGGTGCACAATATGTTAATCATGCATTGCTACTCTATGAAGCCATTCTCTAGTAAAATGCAAGCAATAAAGCACCATATAATGGGCACAAAATGATAATTTGCTTCTCTCAGAGGACACATTTTGAAGACTGCATAACATAATAGTCATTTTCAAAAATGAATATTAAAACAAGTAAATTTGGGGGCAAGCACAGGATTTTGCAGAATAGAGGGATTGTAAATGACAGCGACAACAGCAAGCCCGCAGGAGCAATAAACTTTGTTTTTAAAACAAAAGGTTTATTGTCATTGTACCCCAGCACGACTTCTCCTCCTTTGCAAAATTCCCAAACCAAAATAAAAAATATAACTGACCTAAATTTTACAAACAACAGAAAAATCATTACAGACATAAGGCATTACATACATAAGGCTGCCTAAAGCAATACCAAGCAGGCTAGTAGCACTCAGTAAAAAAAAGTGTCTTGTCAGAGCTTGTTGAAGTGTAAGAAAACTTGAAGTTTGTTGTGCCCCTCTAAGTAACTTATTTTAAGGAAGACAAGAACATTATTCCACACTATTTGCCTTAAATTCATACAGTAGTAGACTACATTGTACCATGTTTAGCCACTGTTTAATGCAGAAAGTTTTTAGTCTAACTCAGTGTTTCTCAATCAGGGTTTCTTCAGAAGTTACTAGGGGTTTCTTGAGAAAAGAACACTTTATGCCTCTCAGGTCAGTTTAACTGATACCAATGATCATTTTTACTATCTATAGAGTGACATTCTTCCCAAGGGCCAGTAATGTATACACCAACATGAATTGTGGATATAGCAAATAAAGCAGGCTTTCCCTGAAGACCTGAAGGTTATTTCAAAAGTTCCCCCATGTTTAAATTGTCGAGAAACACTGATATACCTACTACTCTTTCATGGCTTATAATACATGCAAGCTTTTAAGATGGCTGGGATCGCTTCTTTATGCCTTTATATAATTTCTCCAGTATCAAAATTTCACGTAACAAGGTTTTGCTGAAAAATTACGCCCATAGCTAGAACGTGCAAATGGCTCTGGAGTTTAAACACACTCTACCGTTAACATGCAACACACCCTGAGCTGTCAAATAGTGATAGCACAGCACAGTAAAACAGCATATTTTATTTATTGCCCAACGAAAAGGCAAATACTCATCTTCTTTGTAGGATGCAATCAGTTTTCCGCTAAACTTACCAAAAAACATAAAAGTGTTGCCATGTGTAGGGTTTGACAGCCCACTGGTTTATGCAACACATTAGACAGAAATGTAGGGTGTGCCGTGCATCTAAAAGCATGTTGTTCACCCTGGCAAGGTGAGTTTTAGATGCCAAGTGGGAATGAGCTCATAACAACAAGGGTGCTCTAGCTGATTAACTACTATTTATTATTTGCTGTTACCCATTGTAATCGAAAATATATCATAAATACGGGCAGAGTTTACCACATACACAACATAACATTGATTTTAGTCAAATAATTATTTTTAGCTGGATATACTTATTGCACTTGGATTTAATAAATTAAATCCTAAATCCTAAATTAAGGTTGCAAACTGACTAGTGATTCATTGCAGTGGTAATGGCTTTAGTAACATATTCATGCCCTATGTTATAAAGCATATATGGATGTTCTTTTACATATGTTTTGACAATCCTCATCTATTGTATTAGAAATTAAGTCCCCAGAAAAAAGAATGGAAGAATATTCTACCAATTACCCTCTCCTCTGTACAAAAAATGCTTATTATTTCTTCTTTTGGAAACAAGTGTCAAGAAGATACAAGCTACTGACAAAGTTCCATAGGACATTGATGGTTCTCCAAACTCTTTTGTATACTGGATGTGCAGAGAAGAGTAAGATAACTATTACATATCTTTGGGTCAGTTGGAGATTGTGCAAGAAAGTGAGGTAGATATCCTGCTGATTCTCAGAACCTTTCTATTTTGTATTGTAAAATAATAAAACTGAAAGGAAAATCTGAGGCAATTTTTTAGCTGTAGCTAAAATCCCAGGTCTACCTTTTTATGCAGCCACAGTTTACTGGTGTGCCATGGTCATCCGCAACTGCATTTAACTACTACTCTTTCATGGCTAATAATACATGCAAGCTTTTAAGATGGCTGGGATCGCTTCTTTATGCCTTTATATAATTTCTGCAGTATCAAAAGTTCACGTAACAAGGCTTTGCTGAAAAATTACGCCCATAGCTAGAATGTGAAAATGGATGTGCAGAGAAGAGTAAGATAACTATTACAGATCTTTGGGTAAGTTGGAGATTGTGCAAGAAAGTGAGGTAGTTATCCTGCTGATTCACAGAACCTTTCTATTTTGTATTGTAAAATAATAAAACTGAAAGGAAAATCTGAGGCAAATTTTTAGCTGTATACCTTTTTATACAGCCACAGTTTACTGGTGTGCCATGGTCATCCGCAACTGCATTTTATAATGGGAGACATTGAAGCTGGCATGTCTATGGCCTCAAACAATAAAAAGTCAGTTGTGCTGGAACTGAGCTACAAATCACTTGGAAATTCTGGAACTCAGACCTTTAATTGACAGAAATTAATTTTCTACTGGCATCAAAACAAGAATGTGACCTATTTTAACCACAAATTGTTTAGATGCGGAATTAATTTGTTGCCTAAAATGTAGGGATACCTAATAAAAACCTGTATTCCTCATGGATTTGTATTTCTAACTGTTAACAACACTGGTATTCGTCCCTCCCGTCAGGCACATTGTCTTGTGCCTTGACTGTCCCCTCTCAATTACCCCCCGTATTCAGAACATTTCCATGTCCTGTCTCTTTCATCTACACAACATCTCCAAAACCTGCCCCTACCTGTCCCCTGAGACCACCAAACTCCTTGTACATGCTCTTATCATATCTCGTCTGGACTACTGTAACCTCCTCCTCTTTGGTATTCCGCTAACCCGACCCTCTCCTCTACAATCTATTATGAATGCTGCAGCCAGACTCATCCATTCGTCCCACCGCTCTACTTCTGCTGCTTCTCTTTGCAGATCTCTACACTGGCTTCTATTTCACCTTAAAATCAATTGAATTACAGCTCCTGTGCTTTGCCTTCAAACCTCTCCACAGTTATTGTCCCACTTACGTTTCTGACCTGGTAAAAAAAATACTCCTCCAACCGCTCGCTCCACTCCTCCAATGATCTACTAATGATTTCCTCACTCATAACCTCATCACATGCATGGATACAGAACTTCTCTAGAGCTGCCCCAACTCTCTGGAATTGTCTTCCTCGTCCTATTCAGCTTGCTCCTACTTTCTGCTCATTTAAAAAAAGCTCAAAAAGAAAAAAAGAACTCAAAACCCATTTTTTTCAATCTTGCCTACCTATCTTCTTCTGTCTTTTAAAACCATCACTACTTCCCACCACTACATATCTCCCATCCTATTGTGTGTAAATTCCCCCACCTACTAGATTGTAAGCTTTTCGGGGCAGGGTCCTCTCCTCCTGTATCACTGTCGGTATTTATCTGTAATTTGCAACTCCTATTTAATGTACAGCGCTGGGTAATATGTTCGTAATATTATTAAATATCCTGTTTATTAATAATAATAATTTGTATTTTATCACTGCCTCACATGGCTCCATATTTACTGTTCTCTGCACACTAATTGTAAGCCCATTCTTTGTGCACAGTTTCCAATATATATATATATATATATATATATATATATATATATATGTATATGTAAACACACACACACAAATATATATGAACTGTGTCTTATTTTGATATTGCAGAAAAAATGGTACTCTAGCTTGAAGCAAATTCTTTTATTTAATACTTTTAGCTTGCAGTGGAACACCAACATAAAAAGCCTGCAAGTAAGAAGTTCAAACAAACTTCAATGAAAAGAAGTGACGTACATTTAATTTGCTGTTATATTCAAGTGCACTTTCAATACAGAGATACTCCAGTGTGATGCATACATCTTATACTTAAGACACAGACTTATAAATCAATAGAGCCCTCAGACTACTTTACACCGCCAGTCAGATGCATTTTAGTCTTATTAATGTAAAAGCAGAGCATCTAAAAGCCTGTTCCTGAAATTGCATTCACAGCATTATTATATTGATCTAATGTCAGCTGGGAAATTAAAACCCAGCTATTAGGACTCTCAAGGCCACATGAATTCTGTCCATAAGTTTCATACTATTGAAAAAGATAGGCGTTTGCAAAAAGTCCACAATTAGGCTTATGGTTATTGGTATATATATATATATATCTGCAATAATTACCCCCCCCCCCCTAAAAAATCTAAACTGCAGTCATAGAAGATAAACTTAATACTCTAAATATACTTAATATGGCAATATAATACATTGCCATTTTTTAGTATTAAACCACAAGGATACCATTTTTCTCTATTGCTGAGTAATTCATTGCAGATGATTGAAGTTAGACTACATTTAAACAGCATTTCATACGCAGAAGTACTGTATATTAGGGTTGTGACCTAAAAATAAATAAATAAATAAAAATACTGGGTGAAATCTAGAACAAAGCTCAGAATTTAGTCTGTAAAAAGTCTGTAAGTCGAATATATATAAAAAATGTGATGACCTTTAAATTAATACATGGAGACCTCTGGAACATTTACTAAAGATGGAATAGGTCCACTATTAAATACTATAAAAGTAGTTTAATCAGGGTCCCCATATGCCAATGTAAAGGAAAGTAATATTCTGCTATAGTTCCTATACAATTTAATTCAGTACTTCCCATAAACAACTTTTGCATCAAGAGTCACTGCTAGCTCTAGTTAGGCTCAGCACCAGCTCAACCTTATCTCACCCAGCCCATAATAGGGACAATGCAGTCGAGCAGAGGAACCAGGGCAAAGCTGGGTATGTCAGGGTCACCCCATTTATTCCTCACTTGTGCAGGTTCCTTCTGTAGGGCTTCAGGCACAAAATAAAGGTAATATGCAATAAAAGGAGGAAGCTTTTGGGGGAAGCCATACTGTAATAAAAATACAAGATTGGAAGAAGGGGTGGATACTTCTGATAAAAGTTTTATTGCCCGTCACTGCAGCTAGCATGTAGACTGCCTTGTAAAGTTCTGCAGTAGATAGAAAAAAGATGGTTCCTTGGTAAAGACCATGAAGGGGGCCACTAAAGGCCCTCCATAGCAAAAGGCTAGGTTGAAACAGTTTCCTCTTCTATTCTATTATTTCGCTACTAGTATGTCATTTTTTACTTTGTGCTCTGCACGCACCCCCTATTCCCCATAGGATCTTTTTGTATTCTGTGATGTATGTTCCATATTCCACAGTTTCTTTTTGTACTTTGCCATGTGCATTCCTATTTCTGAAGGTCTCTTTTTGTAGTTGGCACTGTGTGCTTTCCATTTTTTATGTGAAAATTTGCTGGATGCTAAGAAGCTAAACATTTTTCAAATTACATTTTTCTTTAAGGTAGGGTCATGCACAGCTCTCTGTCTATCTTCTGTGTGCAGAAAAATATGCATTGAATAGGTTCCAGTTTTTAAAAATGATTGTTTTGAGATTTTATTAAGACGGTATAAAAAGCAGATTTTGTGGGTACGTGAAGTGTGGCACGTGAATTGGCTCAGGTTCTAGTTAACTATATCCCTCTTTTAAGCCCTGTGCCACATCATTGCTCTTATTTTGGTGCACATTGATGCTCATGGTCTTTCACAGTCTTACTCGGATGACACTACTGGGAATTTATTCTGCTTTAAGATATAATTATTGCATGATTACCAATATATTAGTTCTTAACTCTTCTGCTTTATATATGAGATACCTACATTAGCTGACATTTTTGTAATAATTTTCTTTTCAGGTGTCAGAAGACTTAATGATGAGGTGTGGTCAGGATAAACTGGATGGAAAGTTATCACTTGCAAGAAACAAATATATTTAATCTACTTTAATGTATTACTGATTGCTGGATGCGCTGCACATGATCAGAACACCACTCAGTTGAGATGATCATGCCATCTTTCTTGCAAACCTTACCTTTAATCAGTTGCTCACCTTGTTGTGGGCCCAAATATATCAATTTACTTACCCCAGAAATTGTAAAAATTAAATAAAAAGGTACTTACATTGAGTAAGGATTCCCAGCAGTTCTGTTTTGTAGATTTCCTTGGCTTGCTCCATTTGATCTTCATGTGTTGCTTTTTCATTCATCAGCCGTCTAACATGACTATTTGCCGACTGAACCATGGAGTAAAACTGGTTTGCTGACCTTCGATTAACTTCCCCTCTTTCTATCCAGGTAAGGAGAACAGTGATAGCCTCGGAGAATTTGGTGTCATCTAAATAAAAGTACAAGGAGACATGAAAATTCACCATATTTTCCCTAATAACACATGTCAGTGTCACATATATATACTGTACAAATCGACTATGTAACCTGCAGGTTTAATGCAAGCATTTATATATATGTATCAACATGCTAATGCATGCTGAAACAGGATTTATTGATTAAAAAGAATGCAAATGTGAAACAAAAACACATTTTTTATGGGGAAAATCAAAACCTAATTTATTAGTTCATTACTAGGTCAGAGTGATGCTATCCTGCAGAAAAATGTGGCACATGTACTACCTGGTGCTACACATATGGAAGATGTTTAGAACAACCAGTACTCTTCCAAAATCTGGTTATCCGATCGAACTAAGAAATTGAGGGAGAGGGGCTTATTTAATGTACAGGGCTGTGTAATATCCAGAGATCTTGGGTGGCGATGGGACCAAGTTCCAGAAGGAGAGAAGGGTCGCTTAGAGGTTAGCACTCTGGTCTTTGCAGCGCTAGGTCCTGGGTTTGAATCACGGCCAGGACACTATCTACATGGAGTTTTCAGGTTTTCTCTGTGTTTGTGTGGGTTTCCTCTGGGTACCCCGGTTTCCTCTCACATTCCAAAAACATGCAGTTAGGTCATATGGCTTCCCCCCAAAATTGACCTTAGACTGCATTAGAGATTAACATACATAAATACAAGAACATATGACTGATATAAGAACATTAGATTGTGAGCCCCTTGGAGGGACAGCTAGTGACATGACCATACACCATGTGTGTGTGTGTACCATTATAATGTGAAGCCAACAGCTGCTACATTATTTGGCACATAACAAACAAAACACAGAGACAACCTTTCACATTAAATGTTTTGCCATCTATAAAAGCTGGCACAGACTTCCTTTAGGGAGACACTAACCTTCTTAAACCAGGTTGATAGGTAGCAAAGAAACTCTAGGACCTAGGTAAACTGGGACACATAAATGCTCTATATAATGCTTACAGAATCTAGGCTATCATAAGCATTGTAATCTAGTTAAATAAATAAGCAATCATACTCCATATTTCTCTGACATCGATTTTGATTATTATTTTACCAGTGAACTTTAAAAATATGATATTATTGGTATTCTACCGTATTAGTAAAGCCATTAAAGAGTTTTTGTATATGAGCTCTACATTGGATTACGGAGGGAGAAATTTTAGACAGATCTATGCTTTTTAATGGCACGTCACAATTTTGTTTTAAGTAGCTAATTTATGGTAATTTAACAACAATTTAAGAGTTTAATCTATAGGACAATGCACACATGCATTTTGCTTTTATGATTTTTGACTTTTCTATATAAATGTTAAAACAAAAAAGAAAGAAATACAGTCTGAAGGTGCCATGTTGTTTATAAGGTGGTGGTATAATTTTTTCTGTGCATGAACATTTAATCAGCAAATGCACACATTAGTGGGGCATATTTGGGCAAACCTAATAAGATTGTATGAAAAGCAAATGTAAGTTGCAGTCAAGCAGATTTCAGTTCAATGTACATTGG
Source organism: Pyxicephalus adspersus (assembly GCF_032062135.1). Taxonomy (NCBI): domain Eukaryota; kingdom Metazoa; phylum Chordata; class Amphibia; order Anura; family Pyxicephalidae; genus Pyxicephalus; species Pyxicephalus adspersus. The sequence goes on along the minus strand of NC_092858.1, from coordinate 47,907,097 downwards.
TTATTATGGGTTACTGCACTGTTACATATATGTCTCTATTGCTTATAGGATAAAATAGATAATTTTAGCCTATTTTTTTTAGACTTTTATAGAATTACAAACAGAATTTGGTGTGCAACTTAACTAGTCATTTTCTTAGATACTTATAAATGTGTAAACTACATGGTAGCAAACTTGAAAACCCCAAAATGTCTTTTAAAAAAGCTGGCTACATTCCAAAACTGAGAAAAGAAAACTGGCACAATGTATTATGTATTATGGAATGTATTATAAATATGTATTCCAATTTCTTTCAGCAGAGGGTCTGCCTTGTTGCAAGAATTTGTGATGTGTCTCTTTATAATAAAAACCCAGTGCAAATCAAACAAAACTAAGTTGGCTTGACTAAAAGGTATATGGAATGGATTCATCACTGTGCTATGTCTGGATTCCTCAGCTTTTATATAATAAAACTTGAACAAATGCTAATAAATAATCTTTTAGAAGTCTGGGAAATATTTTTTCAGTGTGTCTTATAAAAGGAAATCTGTTTTGAAAGAAATATGGAAGTTTCCACTGCTGACCTTGGTTTATATTCTTTCTTAAATTCTCTATAGTTTGCAATGTCCTAATCTGTATTTTTGTCCTTAATACCACAGGAACAGAATAACTGCCGGGGCTAGCAGGGAATATAGGCAGTGGTGACACCCATATTTTATTAATACAAGTTTATTTAAAAATTATCATATGTAGTAATAAATTGTATTTTTTTTAAAGATTTTTTTTTAATTTCTTCTAAAAATGAAAAACAAAATACTAAATCATAACCTAACCTAATACCCTTCCAAACCCAGGCATTAATTGTATGGAAATTAAAGTATACATGTCAATTCAAGAATGCCAATAACATTACGACAATCAAGCTGTATGGTGATGCATGATGATTTTCAGCATTTTTTTTAAATTATGTTAGTTAGGGAGTTAATATTCGAAAATAGCAAACCAATGCAGGGTTTGAGAACAATAAAAATATGAAACAGAATTTACTGCATTATTTAACATAAAATTAGTCAACAGCAATAGCCTTACTAGTTGCAGATGGAATTATTACATTAAATCGGATGAATTATGAACACAACTGTATTTATGTCTGTTCTGATGGTTTCTACATATAGCAGGTCAGGGAATATGTGCAGCTGGATACCTAAGGCACTCCTGCTTCTGACTGCTAGTCTCATGAGATTTGCTGCAGGATTTTGTGATGTCACTACTCTGCTGATCACTGTTGTTCTTGGCTGGAGCGTCTGACATAAAGAAGAAAAATCCCTGCCTACCAAGACTGCCACATTCAGGGTGCACAATGACCATCTTAGTTCATTAATTGGAAAATGATCAGCAATAGGTAGACCATAGGGTATAGCAGTGACTACTCTATAGCCAACTGCCTACCTTTTTTGGGTGCAGTGATAGGACTTCAGTTCTTTTTTAGGAACAGCTCCTAAATAATGGGGTTATGGCTTTACCTTTCAGCTTATCTGCAAGTAATGTAGCTTCGTGTTCAGAATAATGCATGATTGCTGGTGGTGATGGAGGGCGCAGCTTGTCCACTTCTAGCTTGCGTCGATGGCGCTCTTCCCTTGCAAGCATTCTCTGCTTACATTCCCATTCATAAAAGTCATCTCTTGCTTGTGCAAAATCCACATGTAGACGACCAGAGTCCTTTTTATCTGTGCTGGATCCCAGTCGCATTCGATAACCTTCAAACAATCAACATCATAATGAAAACCACAGAATTTTAGTTGTAGTGTGCATTTTAATTCTAGTAGGGAAAAGCTAAGAACCTTTAAAGTCACATACATTTTAGAATAAGCATGTGTTTGGTATTTATTTGCAATTTTGCATTTCCTGACTAAATCCATTCCAGGTTTGCTGGATCACCAAGGTTCTCCCATGATAGTTTATCTTCCCCAGCCTTGGATAGTTTTAATAAATCAGACTCAATATATAAACTACGTAGAAGGTATCAGATCATTGCTATAATGGCTAAATACCAATAAATTAATTACATTATTTACAGTATTACACACTCTTGTACAGAATTCACTTTCTTTGTCACCAATCATGTTATATGGTTTGCAGTTAAAGCAGAACTAAACTCATATTCCAACGCTTTTTTGCCAGTGCCAAAGTCTTAACTTTGTCCTATAAGGATAACTTAACTTTGTCCTCTTCTGGGTTCAGGATGTTCATCCGTCCCAATTGGCTAGGCTAAAATGAAAAATAACTCCTATGCATTTGCACAAGAGTTCATGCATTCTTTTGATCATACGCTATGTTTCCCATGGGGTAAGTTTGTTTTAAATAGAAAAAAAAAGAGTCTGTCTGCCCACAATAAATTATAGTTTTAGTTCCACTTTAACAATTAAGCCAAAGTAAAGTTGTAAAAAAAAACAATAGTACCAATTGAGATCCCACAATAACATTTTTAAACAAGCTTAACTGGAGCTTTAAATCTATCTTCATGCCAATCCTTAAACTTAGAAAACCATAGCCAATATTGCTGCAACATTGTGCAAAATTGATTCATATAGGTAAGGACTGGATTAACAGTTGGATATATTATGGTTGTGCTATATGCTTCCCTAAACAATATTTTACATGTAGTGTGTATATTTTCTACAAAAATATACACAGACCTGAAATGAAAGCTGTTTTGAGCGTTAAGTGTTACCAACCAGTAGAAAATGTCATTGCAGCTAAGAAAGTTTAACATAGATACACACACAATATGGATTATTGTGCTCCCTGACATCCTTTCCTTCCTTTCAATTACAGTGTAGCTTCTATGTGTTTTATTCTATGCTTGCCTATAGTGCACAACACAGGCAGTCAATGTACAGCTTTTATTAATGCTTTTTGATTTTAGGAAATCTGTCCTTTATTTAAACAATTAAAGTTTTTATTTGGTTATAAATGGGTTGCTGGCAAACAAAAATAAAAGATGTTGAAAGAAATGTTATTGCACGGCAATCAGAGCTGTGGTTTTATACAGCATAAACAAATATCAGACTTTACTCTAGAAGGAATTATTTTGCTTTTGGAATTAACATCTGTGAGATCCCAAAGGGAATTAAAGTATTCAGTATGAACCTAACCCCATTGGAAAGAAAGGCAGAACAAGATTGTCTGTACAGTGTGTTATTCTAAAAAAATATACGCCATTCTGGAACAAACCTTATATTTGTCAAGACGTTCATTGCTCAATCAACTGACAAACCTCTCAGCATTCCGACGCTTGTGACAGCTGGCAGGGCTAGAAATGTGGTATGCTTTAGCTTGATAAATGGATCAGATGAGACTGGACATGGTTTGATAACACAAACAAGCCCAATAAGATTTACAAAAACAGTCAAACTTCATGACAGGATGCTAATTGCATTTCTGCAGTTTCTATGACAACCACACAGTTCTGGGTCTCTAAAAGCCCTGGTACTTCTATGTGCTAATTAAATAATTGTATCTATCACAAGACTTGTAGACTTCATAGGCAAAAAGAGCTCTAGTGAAATGTTTTATTTCTATAACTATCATGCCACAACAGGGAATAGTAAGGGAGAGGACACTTTTTTAGGTGTGGTTATTGTCTGACCATTAAACACAATGGGTGTTGAAAAATTCTCCCAGTACTTAAACTTTGCCTGAAAAATGTAACCTCAAGATGAATACCAGAAACTCACTGCTGGTTTCAAACATTCTGTATGGATGATATATCTGAAGGGATCCTTTTTTGCAAACTAGTTGCTAGCATCCTAAGGGGACAGGTGACCATCTTTGCAGTGAGGGTGAATAAGCATCAGTTACCAGCTTTGATACATGCCTTTCATTACTTCCAAGTATCCTATATGTTATCTGCAGTATATCCTACATGCTATGTAAGAATTTGCAATCAATGATTTACCAAGCAATTGAGCATTTATGGATGTATGGTTTCCTGGTCTGAGGAAGCAGACAAATGTGCTGTGAAACGCATTACCCTTAACAAAGGATTGAAATGTTAGCTGTGATGAACAGTTTTTGTCAATTTTGAAGATCAAAACTATGTTGTCAATATTTTGGACAAACAGTACAATGGAAGTAGTTGCTTGATATAGGAGATTTTACTGTTTGTATGTTTTAATATTGATGTTATATTAAAATATTAACTTTTAATAAGTATGTTGTGGTATATTTCTAAAAAGTCCCATAAAAATATGTATATTTTTGGGGTGTATACCACAAAAAATGTGAGTTTGTTCTAATTCCAGGCACCCACATTCCTTTATTGAATACCAGGATCACCACCCTCATCTTCGTACTCTCTAACCACATGGGCTCTAAATTGAAACTGAAGTGGCTACAAGGAACTTCAGTAGTCAGATTTATGTAAATGAAGTCACATTGATGACTAAAACACTTGCAGTATTTGTTAGCCGTGCTAATCTCACGGCTTTAATACTTTAATCACTAACCTGGAAGAGGTAGGAAAATATTTAGTTCTAATTAAATAACTTTCAGCTGTATCTGTCTCTCCCGTCAATGACACCATGACTGGGGATCAGCACAACTACCAACATATTTAGGAAAGAGAACTAAAAAAAAAAAGGCTGCAACTACACCTTCTCAAGAATGATTCCTTTCATTAAGCTCTATAATTTAGGAAGGAAAATGTAAATACTAAACTCTAAGCTAATAAAATGTAACCGCAGCAAGTTTATTAAATTTACAAGGCAGAATAAGGTACGGTAGATACCATTCTACAATTTGGATTGCAGTCCAAGAAGAAAAATGTATTACAATACATCTGATCCACTGACAAGAGCACTAATCTTAAATATACAAGTAGAAATGTTCTGTTTTTTCATCTTTGTGATGTTTCTAAGAATTAAAAAAAAATAGCACTCTATTCAGGGATTTTCTTATGACCTACATATCTTGTGACTCAGACAGCAGGATAACCCTTTCCTTTAATTATTAAAGTATTTTCCTGTCTTCTGCTTCATCATTTTGTAAAATAGTCTCTGAAGCTTGTAAATGAATTTACCAAAAAGATTTGACTTGTAATGAATTGTCTTAACGAAAAAGCACACATTAAACACCAGAGTAAGCCGATCAAGAAAAAAAAACCCTAAAAATCTATCCCTTAGATATAAATAATTTACAATAAACTAATTGTCTCCAAATCACTGAGAATGGATTTCTCAGACAAATTCACTGGGGACAAAAAAAAAAAGAAAAGTTTGCATAGCAAAAAAGAGGCATAGGGCTAGGTTTATATATTATAGCAGAAATGCTGGTTATGTTATATCCAGAAAATGTTGTTGGATAAGTACCCAGTTGACATCAGACAACCAATATGTAGATCGTTATATTTGGTTGCGAAAGTGTTTAGCCTAAACTACTGAGGTCAATACCAGCACAGTTCTATTAATCTTCAGACTATTTGGGGGCTGCATAAAACAGCTGGAAATTATGGCTGATGTATAGCAGATATAGAAAAGACTGTTATATCCTAGTATTTGTTCTAGAAATGTGGGCAACATTGAAAAAAGATCTGTACCCGACTGACCTCATGAAATTTACAAAAAAAATTTCAGAATTACCACAAACATCAATTAGCTTGGGTTTGTACAATATAATTAGCAAACCATGCATATTTACCTGGCTAAACATGTAACCTGGAAAATGTGGTTATACAACAGTAAATTCTTTATAACAAAAGCATGGTGCCACAAACATGGATCCAACAAGCCAAGGTTCAAAAGGGCAAAATGAATGTAAGATGTAAAACAAAATAACAGCAAATAGGAAACTGCCACAATTAGAATCTACTGTACCAGATAGGTAAATGGCTTTATCAACCATGAACTCTTCTGCAAATCGAATGTGACAGAAATTCTTCTTGCTTTTGCGAATTGCTGTAATGTCTCCACATTGCTCAAAGACCTCTTGAATTATCTCCTCTGTAGCATTTTCAGGTAATCCTCCAACAAATACAGTTTTACAGCCTGGAGGCCTTTCTCTTGTAGATGGAGGAGGCAAATCTATGGACAAATTGGAAATATTAAGCATTAAGTATTTTCCCTGTAAGAGAAATGTAACCTATTAAAATTTAAACATTATTTTCAAGCACTTTAAATGAGAGTCTTAGATAAATTATTGTGCATGATAACTTCTTTTTATGAGGTTACAAAACTCATACATATACATTTCCATATATAAAAATTTACACCAAAAACAGTTATTTTAATTTATGAATTTATACAACATTTAAAAATGCTATAAATAACACAAATAATTAAAAGGCATTTAAATTGTATATTCAGTCTATGTAAACAGTAAATTTTGTTTACAAAATAATTACAAACAGGAAGTGCCACTAGCTCTTCAAGGAGAAAATAAATATTAACATGTTGAAGATGTAAACAGAAGGAAGGATTCCATGACGATTCAGCCAGGTAAATACTTAAAACCCAATGTGATCCACTGCTGGTCTTCTTCTGGGTCAAACGGCACATAACATCATTCAACCCACTTCCTTCGAGTCCTGGATGTCAAGAACCCCCCTTGGGAACCGTCACTAAGCTGCCACAAACTCACAGAACAATGCTGCAAAGGACAGTGCTAGGTCATTATATAGCATAATTCCCCGAAAGATTCATGATTATGCACCAATAGAGGAAGGGGACCTGTGACATAACAGAATTAGAATCAAGATTCATAAAAAAAAAACAGTATGTTTGGAGAGATACTAAAAAACATGGTGAAGTGTTTGGAATGTTTTGAATGGTGTTGGAAACTAATGAGAAGGGGGACCCTTTAGTCCTACATCCCAACCATAGATAGTATTAGATGCTTATGCAAGCTATAGACAATTTTTAAAAAAGCACCACTTAAAAAAAAAATAAACAAAAAAAACTTCTATTGCTTGGGTCACACATGTATCCTCCCCCTTTAGGCAAACCCCAAACTGCTATCACAAAGGACAGGAGTCTTTTTTAATGAAAAAGTGCAACTGCAAAAGTTGGCATTTATAAACAGTGTGAGACTGCAGCATGGGCAGGAACCCTAATGGTATAACATATAGTTTTTAATGATTTGGTGACAAGTGTATTTTAAGGGTATGCTCGGATGTAGTTTATTTATACCTAAAATCCTTGTTTTATGTGGATTTATATATCTAATGTATATAAGTGTAAAATATGCAGCCCAGCACACAAAATACAAATGATTATGAGCCTGTCCCCTTTGGTATGAGCACAGCATACATTTAGGTTCTGTACAGCACCATTGTGTTGGTTTACTAAATTAAATATACAAATATGTAAGACTCTACAGAGTGACATTGGTCATACATATCAGCAAAAAATTATTATTATTATTATTATTATTAATAAACAGGATTTTATATAGCGCCAACATATTACGCAGCGCTGTACAATAAATAGGGATTGCAAATGACAGACTAATACAGACAGTGAAGACAGACAGACAAAAAATCAGGTTTCTCAATATTTTCTATTCAGTAGGGCAACGCATATTTACAGACTGGGTTAAAGTTTTTTCCAGAATGATAGAGTGGTGTTATAAGGCATGTTCTTTATAGAAAGTGTTTAACATTTATTCTGGGTTCAATTTGTTTTTATGGGTTGCAGCTCTAGTTTGCAAGACTTGAAACAGCTTGAAATATTTTATATTGTTATATTAAAGACTGAATAGTCTCCATCTTTCATAAAGACTTGTTGGATTAGGATAAATACTTTTACTATTTTATCTGTAAATAGTTCTGCATATCTATGTACACACAACAACAACACTACAACATAAAAACGAAGGGAAAAGGCGAGCCAAAAACAATAAGAAGTGGAAAACAGAAAGGACAGACATTATGATGAAAAACTTTGCTGGTTATCACCATTGTCTTCTCCCAGATATAACAGAATGCCAGAACAGCGAAACGAGTAACCCTAACACCTTGCATGTTATGTACTTGTCTCTAAAGCCGAAAGCATCTTCTATTATTTACATTTAATTGAGGGTGTTATTAAATATTTTGAGGCAGTTTCTGAAATAGAGTTTTGTTATGATACTCCGAAGGAATTACATAAAAAATTGCTAGTAATTCCCACTGACATAGTAAAAGCTCTTCAATCCTTTGCAAAGTCTCCAAGGTACAAATGCCTGTTTGGTTTCCATTTGTTTTTCTGTTTGTTATATGGGCAAATTAAACATCAATAAGTCTAGTTGTTTGGGAAAGACTTAGAGGTACTTGAGAAATCTCTATTTCTTTTACAGAACACACATAAAATTGATAAACTGATCTTGTTAAACATGAACTTGTGAAACATAATATTTCCTGGTCCCGGATAAAAAAAACTGCAATTTTTTTGGGAAAATGAGCAAACAGAAGGAGAACAGTTTGTAAATATTTCTTACATGCTTTATGGACAGATGGCTACCAAAATATGGGTGGATCCCTAAGGATAAATGGTCAGCTCAGGCTGTACAAAAGGGAGACACGAACAGACAATGACTGACCCTAGCTTATCACGGGAAAAGCACTGCAACTGAGTTGGGTTTTTGAAATGTCTGATCATTAGTATTCTCAAAAAAAAAAAAAAAAAAAAAATATATATATATATATATATGTGTATATCTGTATGTTAAACCATGAATAATAATTTTGACATTAAAGCCCATGGCATATCATTTTCTGAATCATGCCAGCAACAAGTAACAAATGCCCAATCCTTGTATGCAACTCCTTCTTTAGTATATTTAACACTTTCATACCTGTTATTGCATTCTTTCGGATATTTTTCACAGGGCATACTGTCTACCAAGATAGCATAAATTGTCCCTCCAATGTGATCCCATACTCACTCACTACTAGGTCCACAATGGGGCATCTTGTAGCTCTGGCATCTCTGAAAAATGCTGCTTATGTAAGATCAGTGGCTGGTAAACTCCAGAGGGCTGTTCAGTTTCTATAGGCCCATAAAGCTTGGGTTAAAATATTTACATAAAATAAGAAAACTAAAAGGTTCTATTAGTACTTTGATTATAGAAAAATAGGTATAGAAGATGCTATGAAAGTCAAAACAAACAAATATTGAAGACTTCACATGTTGCCATTGATATTTAGGCATGGTAAATAGTGCACCTATTTGCACATCTGCTAGAATGAATTTCACACTAGCATATTAAGAAAGGGTTAACATATCTAGTATATTATTTGTAGTGTAGTCTCAGGTCTAAAAAATGAACAACAAACCAAAGAGTGCGTGTTTTTATGGTAAAACAAAACAAGTAGCGAATAGACATCACGTAATCTGATAGCTTCCTATACCATAAACCCAAGTCTACACCTATTTTTTTTTAGAGACATCAAAGATCCTATACTGTTAATATGCATAAAAAGAGGATTGACTACTAGAATACTAGAACTGCTTTTATCTCATTTTAGTTAAGGAATGAAAAGGGTTACTGTTGTTCATGAATACTTAAACTTGATGCATTTGAGTGGGGCTTAAATCACCCAGAGAAAAGCAAAGACTGCATCAATGAATATTAAACTGGAGCCATGGAGCTCAGTCTGAAGAAAGACCATCTTGGATCAGTCAGACTGTGACGGATGGAGTCAGCTGGCAGGACTGCATATCATACAGCGAGAGCAAGAAAAGGAACAGAGACAATGAAGGAGTGATATAATTTTATCTCACTCTGCCCAAGGGAAAAAAAATAGATTCCGAGCTCTTAGGACAGGATTCATTGCATTCACATTTTTATATATGTACCTTCATACAGAAAACGAAATCTAAAAAGAAGTGAACTAACGCATGTAGAGCTATTAAAAATAACTCATTTGGGCACATCCAACCTATTTATATTTGCATTCTCTCAGTTCAACAACTAAACTTAAACAGTGGGCTTAAAGCAAAAAATATACAAAAAAAACAAAAATCAAACCACAGGAAAACATGATAGCTACAGACATAATGCTTTATACTGTAAACCATCATATAGTGTATAGTAATGCCAGGCAGGGACTGGCACTCTTTTTGCCATCCTTAACCCACTCTTGATTACTGAAATGGAGGAATTAGCAATAAGGTTTATCTTCTACCTCCTTCTGATATCAGTATACAGACAGCTCAGAACAAGTTCTCCTTAAAGCAAATATTATACATAAGATGTGGAACGGACATACCGTACACTATTATGTACAGTCAGTTATACAATTACAGTAGCTAGTATCTTCAAAGTATAAGATCTGAATTAGGCTTACAAGGCAAGGCAATATATTTTTATCCTATAAAATGAATGTTTAGATTGCCCAAAAGTACTTGTATGTCTCTACAGTATATGGATTTAATAGATTAAATATCTTGTTTTATGGAGGACAGTTAAAAATTTCCCATTTTAAGTGTTATATACCACATGCAAAGTGGCATAGTAACTTACTACAGTTATCCCATCTGCCCTGTCTGTCAGGGAGAAACATTATGATAAGGATTGGTTAACCCACATAGCTGCTGTACATTCAGAATAGATTACATCTACCCAGAAGTCATGTGTGCTGTTAAACCAATATGTCAAAGCATGGAGGAAGGTCAGTGGACACAAAGAATTAGTTATATACCCATACACAGATAGAAGCTTTGATATATAGCACTGTGTACCACAATTTTTCACTCCTGTGAGGAGTAATTTTTGGATGGCTTTTTTTTCTTTTTGAGGCCTAACTTTATGCATATCTAAGTGAGGGATTGCACATACTGAAAATAGTCTTTATACAGAGTTATCACTTCCAGCTAAGAGATAATTAGCTGGAATTTTATAGGTATTTTGTTAAAAAATAATAAACCTTATAACAAATTTGTTTTTTTTGTTTTATTCATTTCAATTAATGTGAAGCTAATTAATTTAAAAGAAGGCTAGAAAGATATGCAATAGCTCACTATGACTTTTACAACATTTATAAAAAACTAAAAAAAACAAAACATTTATGTAAAAAAAACAAGCAAAAGGTGTCTTACCTGCGACCTCACTGTTACTGGTCTCTGCACTGCCTAAATTTGTATAGGTAGAATGAATAGAAATATAGCTTGTAGACAGTGTAGGTAACGTCTACAGTGTTACAAGCATATACTCATTATCACATACCACTGCCAAATGGTTCTGCATCAAAAGAGTTAACAAAATACTGTACTGTAATTACTGTACTGTAAGTACTGCCTGGGGGCCACACATCAGCCATATGGATCATGGTTCTATACTGGATATCTTCCATATTAAACTAAACACCATTGTAAAAAGGCATTCATGGGCTTGTACATGTACTTAGACTAACAAAAAAAAGATTGTAAGCAATACATAAAAAGTGCAGGAAAACCATAATGGTCTTTGAATTGCAAATTCTTGGGCACAAATACAGTCTCATACTCACTGGGGTTAGGAGGAAAGAGAGTGCAGCTTTTACAGTGGATGATTTCTTTGACAATCGGCAGCTGTGCAGGTGGAGGTGGTAACAAACCCATACTAGCCATCATTGGATTGATTGGTGTTATGCCAGTCATCATGCTAAGACTTGGATCAAATCCTGGAACACATAGTGTATCTGGAATTACACAAAATAAGAGACATACCTTAGAAGTGATTAAAAAAAACAAAAAAAAAAGTATTTGATTTTACAGCACAGATCATTACATACTCTGTGGAAAGGATGCAGACATCCCCCTTTGAGTGTGATAAACAGTACATTCAGGGAAGTCAAAAGAAATTATGCTCAACTCAAAACTATAACTAAATGTAATAGCTGCAGCAAAGGTCTAAAAATCAAACATGAGTAATACCCATAAGCTTTTAAATACAACTCCCTTCACAATGCAAATGCAGATACACACACATGGGTTTGACAATTTTTATTTTGCAGAATATTTACACAACAATTTGTTGAACCTATGTGTCTGTATCTGTAGCTCTGTATTCTTTAAAACCTAATTAAATAAATGTACTTTTAGGCAGTGTTTAAGCAGCATGTAAGTAGTGATTTAGCATCGGCCTCTTGCACTTCCTGTACGATCTGTACAATAGATTACACAGAAGGGAAGGGAGAAGCAACACAAGTAAAGTGTGCACAGTCCAAGTGTATGAAGCATATTGATAGGAGAGCACATAGTGACACTACTTACTTCCCTCCCTTTACCTGTTGTTAATAAATCATCACTGTGATCTATGAGGATCAGGAAGCTGTTGGATTTGGGGAGAAAGGATGTTGTAGGGCACTAAAAGTAATAATTTAAGGTCCCGTTATTCCTTGGGAACAAAAAGAGAAATGATAACTCTTGACTCTTTAGGGATCTTTCTGGTTATTCCTAAAACCAATGTACTTATCAACTAAGTTGTCATGTAGGAAACTTACATACCTGAAATAAAGAGGAAATACATTCTTTTGTTATATAGACATTTTCTACTTCGCATTTACTGTAAACACTGTCAACTCAATGGCAGAGAGATTTAATAGCTTGTGTAGCCCTAGGCTAAGGAGTCTAGCAGCAGCATTTTGAAATTGTTGCAAATTTACAAGAGGTCTGGCGAACCTGTTAATTGAACAAAACCATAATTCAGCATATGTAAACAAAAGCATGTATCAATTTCTATGGATAATCAAGATATAAAATTCTAAACCTCGGAAATATTGTGAAAATGATAAGTAGTTTTACAAACATAAGTCTTAAAAGCTAAAGTTGGCATGAAAACCACATTTAAAGAACTGAACTCTGGAGGCCAAATTCAAGAAGTCTGGAAACATTTCTACATACATATGATAATGTTTAGAAACTTCTGTCTGTATCTTTTATAGCATCTTTTTAGTTTGTATGAAAAAAAATAAGGTGAAAAATAGTTTAACACTGGCTAGCTAGCAAGCCAAAGATTTTATCAAAATTATTTGGAAGCTATAAATCCCACTGGATGTAGAACCTTTATCACACATAAATGTCTTCTTGTAAAGAAGAAAAGTTGAAAGGAAATGCAGCACATTTTTCTCATTTACGTGCACA
>NC_092858.1:47830881-47893179 GCF_032062135.1 Pyxicephalus adspersus | reverse complement strand
ACAGGCTACTTTTAAGTACAATTATTTATTTTTTATGTGCTAGTTATTACATTACAGGAATGTATAAAATGACACCACTGCAGGCTTTTGATGTATGTGAACAGTGGAAATATAAGAATGAAGCTTAGCTACCACAAAAAGGCTGTATGCCCACAGCCGACAGCCGGCTATATTTAGATTTCCTAGAGGATGTTTTGACCATGATGACTGCACAAAGATGTTTTCTTGCCTAAAAAAACAGCACCCCAAAAAAAAAGAAAAAAAAAAAAAAAGAGAAAAACAAATCAGGAAATTTGCAAACCACATAATCGAGAGTGCCATGAGACAGCTATTATAGTGCTTTTCACCATATAGTGAGGCTTATTTAACAAGATGGCACAAAGAGGCATGGGTACGCAGCAACGATCCAAGGCTCAAATGTTGTCAGTTTTAGTGAAGTTAAAAAAGAGAAACACAAATACTGACCGGCTACTTTAGGTTACTGCACCTGGTTATGGTGGCTTTAGGCTGTAGACCATCAAACATCAAAGTGAAACACAATAAAGATGTTAATTATAGGAGGTGCTAAAATACAAAAAAATTGATGTTCCAATAAAGGATGTAGGTAATTCAGTAAATGTATTATAAAATGTGATATTTCCTAGACTCCCCAAATAAAATCTGCAGTTTAATTATCTCCTTTGTGTTTGATAGGAGGAAAGGTGAAGGATGTAGGCAATCGCAGGTGCAAGATATGCTGGAAACCATTGTTAGGGGAAGTGAAGCATGATACTGTCAATAACATAACATGACAATCAATGGCACTAATTATAAACCCTAAGGGGCACCAGCAATAATGATACACATGAAGAATCTGATATATTAATTACAACATGTTTTTGTGTCCGTTCACTATTTTACAATTTAACTTTGAAGGTTTAGCTGTCAGCTTTCTTATGAAAATTTCATACCAGCGTATAACAAAAGTGTCAAAGTGCTCTTGCAAATTCCATGATGAATACATTCCCCAGACTCCTGCATTTAGCTTCATCTTCAAACAAATACATGATTTGCTGCCAAGCTTCTTTTCTTTCCCTAGATTGTGTTTTGTTCAAAGTTAAACATTCAGACTTGTACAATTCCCAGACATCAACATTTTGGAAGCATGAAACTACTGCTTAAAGAAGTACAGTCTCAGGCAGTTATACAAATCCTGGATACCAATAAACTCTTTTTTTTACCTTTACAAATTCCTGCTGGTATATTTTTAGCTTACTAAATTAGCAATTATATTTTTTTAAGCTCCACTGGGCCAAAAAACAGGACACTATGCACGATGACAACATACTGCAGAGCCCCATAACTTTGTAAGAAAACAAGCATAGGTTACTTGAGATTAGGACAAGGCTTTAAAACAGAATTTTATTTTTTAAATACTTCTAAGATGAATACAACTATAATACTGCAGTGCTAAAAATCTTCAAGATGTGCTTCATTTGTGAAAATGAGTCTTTTCATGAGAAGCTGCTAAAAGTTTAAAACTGAACTATAACATGATGAAAACCCTACATATGTAATTATACATAGAATTTTTACCACTTCTCACAGTCAAAATGATACATTTGATTCATATTGAACTACATATTACATTCCATTAATTTCCCGCTTGCCTAGTCACCCCTGCATCTTTGTTTCTGGCTAATAAAAGGGACTGAAAACAGATGGATCACAAATGAGAAACCATACAGTAAGCTTTGAAGGGACTACACTGATCTATGCAACATCATGCCCAGCCCCTTGTGCAAGGAGCAATCTTCAAAGCACACACACAAAGAGGTGGAGAAATTTCCTTTAAGGTAAGCTGTTAAAACAGATCAAGGCAGAGGTGACAGAGATTGAGGATTGGGATTAACCTAAACACCACCACACATATACATGCAGGCAATGAAAAGACACCTTTACATTAATACATTAATACATATTTTCCCAAGCAATCAGGCAAGAATAAATTGTGAGGCTACAACGAATCTAGCACCTTTCAAGAGTATAACAAAAGGAATAATTCAGTGTTTTCATCAAATGGCCAGTAAACACCTTAAAACATGTGTCAATGGCATCCATTTTAAATCTGTTCTCATTATGCCAAATTCATGGACAGTTTGTATTTGATTTGCAAATTGCCCTCTTTCTGTCCTGAATTTCACCTTCAAGCAGGTTTTACACTCCCAAAGGCTTGTATGGCATAAAAAAACATTTGCATCGAACAATCTCACACTGACACAGGCCTTTTTATTGTAATTTCCTATTTTTTATTATATAGAACACGATTAAGCTACAAATATTTTATTTCACAAATATTTAGACCCTGTATTCAGCCATGAAAATGTAGCATATTGGACAGCCATAGTTACTGTGTTGAAGAAGCCGTATACTACTTTTTAAACATTTCTTCCCCATAGGTCTTACTCTGCATCTTTCCTTGTGGCTTTAAAACTTTTTTTGTAATATTTTTTGCACCACCCGTATAATTGTCTGGGGGCTTTTATTTCATTTGGCAACAGTCTTACAATAGGAAAGGGTGGTATGTTTTTTCACCCTTACCCTCTGTCTGTAACTAAATCTTGTGCATGCACAGCTTTTATTATTAATCTAATACTAATAATGACTTTCAAACAACATGGGCAGTCCCACAAGCCAAGTAAGAAATAGGTCAGAGGTAGGATGAGTTTGGCCTTACAGCCAAAGCCAAGACTCCCAGATTTCACTGCTCCGTGTACTGGCTACTTACATGGCATTGGAATAGGAAAAAAAAAGGGATACCATATGCAAAATCATCCTTACTGAGAGAAAAACAAGGAGTTTTTGTTTGTTCTTTGTAAACATGGATTTCAAGGTCAATAAGTAAACGTCTCTTAGTTGAGTATAGGTTCACTTTAAACATTTCAAATCATAAAATGAATAGAAGTAAACCGGCGTAAACCGGCGTAAACAAAAGAATGGACCCATCCAGCACAGCTGATTGCAGCAAACTGTGTCACACGGATCCAAGGTTTGAATATTGGTTTAAAGTACAAAAACAGAACATCACAATTAACATATGCTGATGGAAATATAAAGATAATCTAGTTTAAAACAGAAGGGAGTTAAAAATGAGAAATGGCAGTAATGATAATGCAGGGCACAAGACGAGCTGAAACCATTAGCTGATATGTGGTTGTTTTTGCTTCCAGTTCAGGATGTTGGCAGGTGCAGTACAGAAATGGCAGAGAATGCTAACAGCCCTCCTGTCTAGCTGCTGCCTTTGGGAGATGCAGATGATAAGCAGGATGTGTGTGATTGAACGCAGCCGAAGGGCTCTGGCACAGCGCAGAAAAATACAGACTGCAGACCTGAAAAGTGGAGCAATGAACTCTGCTGGGGAATTATTAGACCCAGGAAAGCTGGGTTTCTGCAGAAGTCCAGACGCTCTGGGGAGTGCACTCTGCAATCACAGCTGGTAACACAGATCTACTAGTTACGTCCAAGGTTAATGAAAAAAAGACCTATTCCTGCTGTATAAACTCCCCATAAAAAAGCAAACTTGTACAGGCATACAGGATGATGTTACTGCAGAAAAAAAACATGGTGCAGTGTAATAGTGAAATTTCAAATACTAGGATAATAAATATGATTTATTTACAAATAGAACAGGTGTATGTATATAGAATTATAATCTATGACCTTTTCAGCAGGTCCATGAACATGCTCTTGTTTTACAGCTACTCCCCTGTATGTACATACAGCTGCCATATTTGTTTATAATACATAAAAACATGACTCCTGCTAACTGTGCAAAAGTGGCAGTTCTTTCCTTAAGTTATTTTTATCTTCTAGTGGTATGGTAATTTTTAAGTATTATTTTTGCTTACTTCCTATTTAAAAAGCCAATGAAAACATATTTTGACCTATCGCATGGCTAAGAGAATGAAGCAATAAAAACAGATATTAGTCGGTTCTGAAATAATTTAAATAGACTTTTTCCAAATGTATGTCTCTGTAAGAAAAATTATACCATATCATGCCCAACCTAAAATATCAATGAAATATACTTCTAAGATGCACTATATAGTGCTATACATAAAAGTGTAAGTGAATTAATAAAGTGGGGCAATCTGGGCAGTATGGAAGTATAACGGAGGTAAATTTAGCTTGCCTGTGATGCATGCAAGCCACTTACTTTTCCTGTTGTGGGCAAAGTGCAGTTTTACTTTAAAGAGGACTAACTGCCAAATAATAAATCAAGAATCATATTTAGGTTAAAAGAGATGGGCAATGAGATGCAAAAAAAAAAAATTGTACTTTTATGCAAATCACATGCAGATTTCATGCAAACTGCACTGGATTGAAACTGAGCCAATTTAGTCAAGCTGTTGATTGGCTCAGTTTCAAGTTAGTATGATTTGCATGTGATTTGCATAAAAGAAGAATTTTCTACATCTCATGGACCATCACTATTAATTAAGGGTCTGGTACATGGGCTTTTTTCATATAGGAATTGATTTTGGAAATACAAAAGCAGCTTTAGTCAGGTTGATAAAGCATAGAAGACAGTCAGTAAAAGAAGTGATTTGGGTACCAA
The DNA here is from genome assembly GCF_032062135.1 of Pyxicephalus adspersus. Taxonomy (NCBI): domain Eukaryota; kingdom Metazoa; phylum Chordata; class Amphibia; order Anura; family Pyxicephalidae; genus Pyxicephalus; species Pyxicephalus adspersus. The sequence continues at coordinate 47,888,582 of NC_092858.1, read as the reverse complement.
GAATTGATAAACTGTATCAACCTATAAAGGGGTGTGAGAATGGGCTAATCTTTCTTAAAAAAACATTGATGCACAGGTTCTAATAAACGAAATGTCTAAACTTATTTTGGCATATAGACACATGTGACAAAAATTAATACAGCAGTTTCTCTATGAAAGGTAAGTAATATACCTTGTAGCCCATTTCATTGGGGTCAGGCTGCATGTTAACATAAGTAAGCACAGGTCTACTTACTTCACATATATTTGCTTCAGTTTTAATATGTTAACATGTCTTTTAAGTTTGGATAGGTATGGAGTCCTCATTTCTATCTGTGCTTAGTATGGATAAGTAAGTGTGCAAGTCAACAAATATAGACTATAGATCTCACAAAGATGCCAACTGGTAATTTATATAACAAGAGATCTTACTTACAGTGATACAATCCCATCAGAATTCAGCAAGAACTGGTGGGTGAATTTACAGTTTGATGCTTTTACAGTGTTCTGCTGTGCATTATTAGAAAAGTCTATCATGCTTGCAAGTCTTCTACACCTATTAAAAAACATACTGCAACTTCATATACGCTAATATCAAATTGCTTTTCTCTAGTTTTTTTTTTTACTAATAGACGTGTTAAATTACACCCGTGCATATCATTCCTGCACAAATAGGATGTAATAGAAGCATGCATATCAGCTATACATTTATGCCTCCTCAATGCAAGTTGAGAAACACTAAAGAGTAATAGTAAAGATTAAAGCAGAAGCACAGTCTTGCATAACATGCAAAAGCCTACCTCCTAACTACTTGTTGACATATATTTTATTCTTGCTATCATTTAACCTTTCCCTAGAAGTCCCCTGAGTTTGTTAGGACTGCAATTTAAACCTTAACGCTCTTCTTTGTGCACCAGAAAAACATTCCCTCCCCTCTGCAGCAATCAAAGCCTGCACAATTCTGCTTGGTTCATCCTCCCCACGATAACAAACTGAGATTAACACATTAACTGAGATTTTAAGTACTTTTTGTTTTGACAAATAATTTTTTTATCTAGAAATAATGGTAAAGAAAATTGATATAAACAGTGGGGAAATGTTTACTGAACTTCCCTGTTAAATACAAAAAAAAAATGATTGTGTACGATACCTAAATAGTCAAACATAACTAAAGGAGTGTTAAAGCAGACCTAAACTGAGAAAACAAAAAAACACCAGAAGGTAGTACTATTTGTCACAAGAGACATGCAATGATAACTTATGTTTAAATGAGGTGATACTATTATTTTGAGTATTCTAAAGCAATTGCCTCTATTTTTTTCTCATAATCATTGAAACCACAAATGTCACCAGATGAGCAGGTGGTAGATAATGGCTTCATAAAAGAATCACCTTAGTTTTTTTCAAACAAGGAAGGGCCAGTGTGTTAACAATGTCATTCAGGCCATGCAATCTGTTAATAGTTTTCCCTGTGTAAAAGTACTATTTAACAAAATTACTTTTATACATGTTTCCTACACATACCACTAACAGGTAACATGTTTAATGCATTTCTTTTTTAAAACCAGGGCTAAACGAGACAAACTTAAAAATAATAAGACCAAAAAGTAGTGTGCAATTTTTTTCCTATCGAAAACCTACACTCAAATAATATTGTTCATGAAAAGAGGCAAAAAGACCTTTGGGTTATTGTGCATGTGAGAGTTTTATTGGCTCTACCATCCATTCAGCTCATATCCAAGCACTGGAGCCCTATTTCAATCTATTTTATCTGACTTACTTTGTCCTATTGTGATCTATTAGATCAGACTTGTCGAATTTAGTAAGAATGTTAACATTTTTTTATGTATTTTAGTATAGGTCAAATGTTTTTTTTTTCCAATCCATCCCACCCTGTCAGATGTATCAAATATGTAATTAAAAAAGGGAATAGCCCAACTTTGTTCTACCCCTGGCTGTGTCTTGCCTTTAAACAAAAAAGAGACTGAACAAACAGTTGACCATCAGTTGCTGCAAAAGAGTTGAAAGAATGTAAAGAGATGTGCTGGAAATACAGAGCAAACTTACACCATTTTATGTAATATTCTCTTTTTAGTAAATTCTGACAGTATCAGTTCACATGAAGTCACATAATACAATTTATTTAATAACAATGTCATTAATGAGACAGTCTACCCTACAATCTTTCCTTTTTTATTAGAGATAAATTAATTCTCCCGAGACTGACGAAACCTAGTGAGTGGGCTTGGTGGTTTTGCTTCCTGTGTGAAGTGCCTAAAGAGTAGCTTTTGCTTATTCCTACTTTTCAAGTATACTTAGAATCCTATGCCAGGGTTAATGAAAAGTAGTTTTTTCTTCCATTAGTAAGGGGGTTTCACTCTTCACAATTAAAAACGTTCAAAATCATGTGGGACGAGGACTATGCAAGTATTCTACTACTCGTTGTAGATAAAAACCCCTGGCATTCAACAAAACACAAACATTTCCACTAGGGTTTCAACGTTACTTGAAATTACCGAACAGTATTTATGTCAAGCCAAAACTTTTTTTCTGTAGGAAAGGAGAAACGTAGGAGTTGTTTATCTAACAAATCTAACAGATTAGGTCTGAAATATTGTTTAAAAAGTGTACTTTAAATTTTATTTCCAAATTTTAGCTAGAGTGTACTTAATGAAGATCACATAAAAAGCAGTCTAGTACAATGTTATCTCTTAATTTTCTAATCTCCTCACTACTTGTTCCCTTTTCCTCATTTTCTCAGGCTGTGTTGTATATAAATGTCAGAGTATTTGGCCATCTGCCCATCTAGATATACACAGTTCAGTCAAACGTTACAACCGTCTGCCTAATTGTAGTAGCTCCTGAGTGGAATCAGACCAGATGGGCTGGCGTCCTCCCCTCACATATAAAAATGAACCTTGGCCACACACAAACCTGTTGCAGGGTCATTGGATGACCTTCCTTGGACCATTATTGTTGGTGCTATTCACTGCATACCTGGAACACCCGACAAACCTGCCGTTTTTGTGATGCTCTTATCCAAACATCTAGCCATCACAACTCTGTCAAAGTCACTCAGAAATTTGCATTTGCTCATTTTTCCTGCTTTCAACACATTACCTTTAGGAAATGACCAATCACTTGATGTCTCATATATCCCACCTCTTGACAGGTGCCATTGTAACAAGAATGGTATGCACTTCATCAGTGTTTTTATTGTTTTGGTGGTTCAGTATACGAAAACATTGCTTTAAACAGTGACAGAAGATATGCTAAATCAACAACTTAAGAGATCGACCTAAAAATATGCCACATAGAATATGAAACATGGGAGAAAAGGGCCCAGAAATGCCATCCTGTCAGCTATGTTTAGCTACTGCAATACCTTGACACTTATTTCAGCATTACAATCTATAAAAGGTATTAGTACTTTGTTTTGCAGGCCTAATACAGAACTGAAGTTGGTTTGCCTTGACATTTCTGAACCAAAAATGGCTTACTTTTGCTTGGAAATCACAACTACTCACAACATATATCAGCTGCAAATTCCCATTTAAAACAAAAAAGTCAGAGCCTGTGATATATTTGTTTGTGGAATCACACAGGCTCCAGTCTGGGATCATTGAACCTTTAAAGCACTGGAGTGACAAAATAAGATATATTCCAAAGCTAAAATATAAAGAACTAGATAAAGAGATTGGATAATATTATTAAATTATGAACAACCTTCAATGTGGATCTTGTTTTTAAAACCAAAAGCCTTTTCTTTTCCTTTTTTTTTTCAAGAGGAATAGCTTAATAATTACACTCTCTGAGCACGACCCTTACTTCAACCTTTTCTGCTCTTAACTAATGAATCAATAAATTTGTTTCGACCACAGTTTTAGTAATGCCACAGAATGGAAATGTTAAGGGGATAAAAAAGGAAGGCAATGTAAGGAATCAGATAGAGTCTGATTCCCCTCAATGCCGCCTAATATTTTGTTCTTTGCCACCATTCTAAAATTAATATTGTTTTCAAATGCAACTAACAAACCACAGGGAGCAAATTTGCCACTATTTAATTAAAGTAACATTTCCATCTGTAGAATCGTGAGGTAAAATAAAAAAAATAGATTCTGGCAGAATCGGCTTCCAAATAGCACACAAAAAATACTGTTCTTTTCATCTGCTATGTGCTGCTGCTCACAAAGTGACTCCCTTTTTGTGATCTGCATGGCAGAGCTTTGATAAAGTCGCCAGTTTCCTTTACGTCTATCTTTTCAAGGTTCCCGAAGAGTTATTCTGACTACTCTTTTCAAACAAAATGAATTATGACATTTAAGTTAGATTTTACTGTTAGTTTCAAAGACACAATTACTTTTTCTTTTTAGATTCATGGCTTAGGTTTCTGAAACACTGTATCTTGCTATTACAAATGAATGAAATATTCTGAAGTGACAGCATCAGATTAGAGGGCAAACAGTGGGATGAGCACAGTATTACACGTACTTTTCATGCACTGCAAATTAATAATCTTCATTTGTATTCCATTCCCAACTGTTACCTTTCTCCATATGCGTGCACATAAAGGGATAGGGACCTTGGTTAAATTCTTTCTATTAGCATTTGATGATAGCAATGTGACCATTAAAGTATTACAGTCAAAGAAATGGCTCTATATAACAGTCACTGGATTTGTATAACCCTTCCTGGATGAGAGAAGATGCAGTCGTGAAAGACTTCTAGAAGAAAACAACATCATTCCAGACTAAGATAACTACAGAAATTGTGAGTATGTTCTACTATTTAATATCTATTTTTTTAATAATTACTTTCTGGCAAAAACTAATTCCTATGTTAAAGCTACTTCAAGGCTGCCTTTTAAACTGCACTATGAGTCTTATACCACACTGAAATGCAGGGCAAAACAAGGCACGGCTATATCCGTATGCAGTACATTGACCATTATGGTGTGTTGATTTGAAATGCAAGTTTTATCCCCTTACTAAAAGGATGATTGCCTTACTGCAATGTGACAAAGGTAAGGAAAATACCCTATAACACTGCACTGGGGTGGCCAGGCGTAAACTGGGCCTTAAACATAAAAAGGAAAAAAAATCTGCCCAATTATTTATGACGTTATCGCTCTAATTCCATGTAAAGTGAACATGGAAATCCTTATGAGTACAAATTTTTTTGTGTTCTGCAATATTGGAAAAAGAATAAGCTTTTGACCAAAAGTTGCAACCTAGCCATGGCCCTCCAGGGCACTGTTGTACACTTTGCAGACACCATTCCTTCCTGCTAAAACGCCAGGGAATTATTTTTAAATCTCTTTTGGCAAATTAAAGAGAAAAACGCAAACATGAAGGGTCATTAGAATTGTAATATTTAGTAAATGATTGTTAACAGTGAGAAGCCATAGATGTAGAAAAGAAAGATTTTCTCACTTTGTTTATCTTTGCTATAACTGTTGCAGGATGACTCCGTAGCAAAAAGTCCAAAATAAGAAGCCTAATGTCTGACAGCAGATGCTTCCTTAACTGCCTGTCTCTCATGCTTCTGAGCATTATTGCAATATCAGATAAAAAAAAGCCTCCCAATTGCTTATCATTGTTCTCTTAACCACCAGAACATCCTGTTCTGAACTTCCATGTTATACCATAGATGATAGACTGACTGGCAAACTACTGTCAGATCAGGGGGGCAGGGTGGAAAGTGAACCAAAAAAAAATGAGGTTAATCAGTGTTTTCAGAAGTAAATAAACATAAATATGTTTTTAGAAAACACTGGCCTCTCTGATCTGGACATTATTTACATATCCATAGCAAAAAGTAAGTTATAGACTAACCAATATTGACCTCTCTTCTAGTGGCTTTAAATGGAAAGGAACTAATCTCCATCGTAGTAAAAAGTCACAACAAAAACTCTGGAGGTGAGTTTAGTTAGTTTCTAACACCCAAGAAACACCTGCTGGTTGTTTACATGAGAAGGCTGACAGACTGACAAGATTCAGATGTATTAAAATGTAGTTAAAATGTAATAGAGAAAGAGCTAGTGATGAATATCACAGTGAAATTTTTCTCATTGTGATGTTCAAGAAGCTAGTTTGAGATGATTTGAGCTTTGTTGCATGGAGCTTTAGCCTACAAGAATTAGACATTAAAAGGTAAATACACTGCAGTCATAAAGAGGTGGACATGGTAAGCAATAATACTATGTAGACTGTGACAAGAAATTTTCCCCACATAACTGAACCACCACTAAAATTAACCTTTAATACAAGGCAGGATGGATCCATACCAGGTAACACTGAATGTAGCAGCAGAAAATTAAGGTAATTATTTAAATTTAACTTAATTATATAAAATTAAGAAAATTTAGTCAACAGACCAGTGAACATGTTTCCAGTGTTCTCTCCAATTTTGGTGAACTTGTGCATATTGTAGCCTTGGGTGCCAGTTCTTAGTTGACAGGAGAACACGATGTGGTGTGCTTCTATAGGCTAATACAAAGTTTTATGTGTTGTGCATTCAATGATGCTCTCTTTACACCTTGGTCGTACTGAGTGGCTATTTTAGATGTCTAGAACCAGGCAGGGCATTCTCCTCTGATCTCTGGCATCCACAAGGCATTTTTACCAAAAGAGCTTAAGCTCACTGGATTTTGTCCCCTCAGAACATCCTCTTTAAACCCTAGGGATGATTTAGTGTGAAAATCCTGGCAGAAAAGCACTTTCTGAAATACTCAGAGAAGCCTGTCTGACTCATGCCACATTCAAAGTCATATAAATCATCCTCAGCAAGTCATCTAGATAGCGTCTACATGTCTAAATGCTACCATGTGATTGGATATTTGCATTACCAAGCAGTTAAACTGGTGTACTTGAAGTGGCCACTGAGAGTATATCTCTAAAATTTAATTATCTGCAAGTAATATCATATAATTTCTGTTCTTGGCACCATGTGTGAAACCTTAACATTACAGCTTTAGAAACCTTTTACCACTATTTTTGTTATTATATGCCTTCCTGAATAGGAACCCTTCCATCCCCTTTTTAATTTCAACACATCATGTTTTGATCTGATCAAAATTTTGATGTGATGAACAAGCTATACATTTTTGCGTGGCAGACCTTATCCACACTTAAAGTCTCTACAAACTCCCCTTGCCCCTATGTTTTTCAACAGAATATAATAATATAAAGCCAAAAAGAGAAGTATTTAGTTGTTAAATGTTGTGAGTTATACACAAAATAGAGGAAAGCACTTTGTGTTTAAATTACAATAAACATAATTTTCATGATCACCCAATCTTATTTTGTACAAATAGTAACCATAGCTTTTATGAAATTTTGTGAAATGTGACAAAGACTAATTTGTACTAATGATACACATATTCAGAGCATCAAAATCCATCATTTAGTATAGGTATAATAAGAATTGTTCATATTTAGTGACAGCACTCCCAGCATCTGACAGTTTCTGTAGGATTTTGTACACAAGGATGGTTACAAACCCTGACAGATTACGGCTCTTTTGTCAAAATGGATCAGATCTTGTTGTACATGGCTATCCTAACAGCCAAGACATGTTGATATTCTAAAGACTGTACAGTTTTATTTGGATGTTTAGTTAAAGCCCACTCTCCTTTAGACATCTTTTGTTTGACATTAGTAATTACTAGATAAGCCGTACATACTGTACACAAAAAAATCCAAGCAAAATAATACAAGACTCTGAATGCATTTAAGTTCTAAAAACTCCCTACTCCCTTATTTATTTTTCTCTTTATCTATTTTACAAAACACAATTACTAAACCCACATAAAACACAGAAGTAATGTTATTTAGGATTTGCCTTAATGCAATTCTCAACAGACAGGCTGAAGTAATATAAAGCCTCCTTGCTTTTAGCTATTATGCATCTGAATTTACTTCTCTGAAATTCTTTCCCCAGGGCCTGCTGAATTTCAGCAGAGTTCTCCTTCATGTTGTGAACGGAATGCGTAAAAAGCCCAGTAAGTCCTTCTGTTTAGTACAGCTAAGCCTTACAGTAATGCTGATACAAAGGCAGTCAAACACTATTTTTGATGCTTTTTTTTGATAAATGGTGGAATGCCTGCATGACAGGGACCTTGGCAACTGCTGAAATACTTGGATGGCTAAATAAAACAGTTGTGGAATTATCATAAAACTGGACTGATAACATTTTACATACCAAACCACTTAAAAAAAAAGATGAAACAAAAATTCAACTTCTGCACATGTGGTTCTTTTCCTGGTACACAGGGGTAGTAATAATGTTTAAAAACATAAATAGCTATACCTCAAAGCATTCTAAGAATTTATCACATTCATTTCTATTTCATATAAAGTGTGGCGAATTTTATAAAACATGTGACGATAGTGACGATATTTTGCATAGCATCCATGACAGAAATTCCTCCAGCCACCCTCAGATGTTTGACAAGAGGTATCAGTCAAGTGGCCGAAGGAGTTTCCATCTGCAGCCCGGTTTACCTTATACTATATACTGTACTATGGGAATATACTGTACTATGATTATTACCTAGAGAGGACAGGGACTCCACTTTCATAATATGTACCGGTAAGCAGTTCTGTGTACCTTTTATCATCTATTGTCTATGAAATGGTGTTGTCAAACCCTTGCTCCAGACTGCAAATAAAAATCATTACAGCCAACTAATTTTAGGGAGTTTAGGTTTGGAATAGAGGACCCCTGCCCGCCCCTAAAAAAGTAAATTACACTTTAAACAGAAAAGGTCACAAAATTTCCTGAAGGTAATTTACTTACTTCTACTACAACTGACTGCAATGTTTTCAGCCACTCAAAGTTAGTATAGCATCACCTTCAGCACATCCTAGTAACCTTCAGGTGTGGCAATGCTATTTCTGATACCAGTGTTTATTGTTTTATTAAATCAGCCATACACAGAAAAAGTAGGGAGGCAGGGAAAAATAAAGGATGAAATTGCTCTTCTTGGGATTCCTTTAAGCACTGCATGGCAACTAATATTTTACAAATATTCCATTTGCTAAATTAGGAAATATAACATTAAAGATTGGGTTATGGTAAGGAGACTAAAATAATCAAAACACATTTCAACATAATTGGTGTGTAGCACCAGTAAGGATTTTTAACACAGAAGGTATTCACAAGTCTCATCACAAATCTTAAAAATAATTAGAAAAAGATAGGTTGATGACAGTGGACATAACCATGAAAATCATTAATGGCCTGTACATCCAGAACTGGTAAAATAGATGAGTTTACATGGAACAAACAGATAATAATTATGGCAAACCTCAAAACAGCGAGAAACCATGGTGCCCAAATTTATCAATAGACAACACTTTAAAAGCCTTTACTCTTTAGAGTAAACCATAAATATAGCACTGACTTCAGGGGTTTATTGTCCTAATATTTTGCTTACCTAGCTTTACTACTGGAATTATGATAATTCTGAACCAAGAATTCCTGAAGGCTAAATGATTCAGGGTTACCACCACAGAGAGGACAGTAAGGAACAACTGACTATTGATATAGAATGTAATAGTCTCAGGATTAGTGGGAGAGCCAGGAACCACTGACGGGATGAATCTCGAAAGGGAGTAGCACCTGGCAACTGTTGTAAAAGTAATTAAATGGGTCCACAGTCACCCATATCACCATACCTAAAAAAGCCTGCTATAACAAACAGAAATCAGCTCATGGTTGAAATGAACTTATTTAATCAAAGCCAGGATATATTGCATACATACTAGGAAGCCTTGGCCAATCTGCATTCTACCCAAAGTCCATTCACCTATCCTCTTTTTACCAAGAAAGCAACCCACATACACTTTGCCATCAACTTGATCAATTAAAAAAAACACATTTTTTCAGACCTATCTACCAGCATCCATAGCCCCAAAGTCCAGTTCTGACATTCACATGCCCACTGTAGATAGTATTTTTTAAATGTCAAAGCGGTACTTTTACAAAAAGCTTATTTTAAATTTCCCGCCTGGTCCTGCCCCCCAGCTGCAGGCTTGCACGTCCCATGCCCGCCGGCATCTGCGTCCCCTGGCCTTGTACCCCCAACGTTTAAACACTGGGGACGCAGATGCTGGGCAGGCATTGCAAGGGTATGCAGATGTCGGGAATCGCTGGAGGACGCTGAGGGCACATGGGGACAAGGTACGCTTTCCAATCCCATTTAAAATTCCACCCCGAGTGTGGCTCTGGATTACCGGTTTTGGTACTGAAATGAATCCCGAGCCACACTAGGGAATACCGCCAGGGAGGTTAATGTAGCCCGAAATATTGTTGCTGATATACAATCTGCCTTTTCCTCAGACCAATCACTGGAAACCAAAACCTACTGTCTTGGAGATGCTTTTACTCAGTCATTTTGTCATCACAATTTGGCCCTTAAAAAAAGGTTATTTAGAACCTTGCACCTTTGCATTTCCCTGACTCAACACGCTAGCTTACTGTTAACTTGCAGCCCAATATAAAGTCCATCCAGTCTATCCATTGTAAAGAGATAAAACAATGTTATTCATCTCACCCATCAGTTGATGGCTTAGTTTTGGTGGCTTCAACATCTTTTAAGATGGGCTTATGCATTTAGGTCACTAAAGGTGTCTCACAGTTCATCACACCGAGTGTTGCTCCAGTTCTGAACCTGAACTGAACCTCAGTCATACATGCAAAAATACTTTATTAGCAAAAAGTGAAAAAAATAAGCCTATGAAATACACAGTGTCTACCATGAAACCTGAAGGAGGGTGCACTACAGTGGTTAAAAGTGATGGTAAGGTGACTGCAGCATATTATTGGAAAATAGTGCGAAAATCTGCCTTTTATGAGTGAAAGTTTCCACTTGAGTAAAGGGCCTCGCTCATAATTATCACAAAAGACTGCAAGCAATCATGGATGCTAAAACACAAAACAATATTAAGAACTAAGGGTATGGAAACGTTTTGAACAGAATCATTATATTATTTTCCTTTAGTACCAAGGTCTGTTTAATGTTCATGCTGTTTTGTAAAAATAGGAAAATGCATTTCAATAGATTAGCCTTGTTTTCCTAAAAGTGATAAATACAACCCATAGTATGTGAAGCCCCCTATGTCCATATACAATAAGAGGTACTGGTTTGTTAACACTGACACTTGAAATAAACATGGTGTGCAACAATAAAGTTAGAATATAAGATGAAAACATATGGAAGCAATAAGAAAAGTTTGAATGTTACAAGTTTAAATTCCCAGGGTTGATGAAGTTCTCAGCTGTAAAACTCATTGCCTAGCTGAAGAATTTAATCAATACCCAGCACGCGGTTTCACTTCAGTTAACCTGGAAGGAACAATTACTATTCAGAGTCAAATGCTTTGTCAGAAACATGTCCTCTGCCGTTCAAACTTTCTTTTTTCACTTCCTTTCCACGTCAATGAAGGTTTCTTGCACAGTGGCTACTTTGAAGCCTTCAAGAATGAAATTCACATTCTTGTCACATGTACCAACTCCTAAGGAAAGGATCTATTACATGTTAATGTTTTCATAATCCCAAAGCACTTGGTGGCAGGCTGAATATTCTGAAGGTTTAAATTTTAAATCATTCCTAGTGTGAAGACAGCGTCTCATATGGCTTTGTACAGGATCTGCATTACAGAATCGGCTCACAGGAGCCAATTGCTTCACCTCACTTGTTCTGTAGCTGCCTAAGAGAAATACAGTACTATCACCAAAACTACTGTGTATTGGGGAAATTGTCTTTTTTTCTGCTTTCCAGTCTACCATACTGGTAGGTTTAAGACTTTGAGACTTAATAGCGACATCCTTACATGGTACACGTCTGGGCTATATTACAAATACCCAACACAGAAGGAGAAGGAGTTTTGAGAAACACATTGATGACTGACTGGTAATAATTTATCTATCATCATTGGTAAAAATAGATCAAAGTACTTTTATTTACTTTTATTTCTACTAAAAGAAAGATCATCAGTAAACGTCCGTATGTTCAGCTTATGTGCACCCATTCTTTGTTTTAAATGTAAGCTCTAGTTACCTTATAAAGTTTAAACCTCCATCACTTGTAGTTCCTAGCTGCAATTGCTAATTACCATCCCTGACACAGGCAGATCCTGCAATACTAAATGTGCTTATGGTGCAGTATGTTGCTCATCTGCTGATAAGAAAAGCTTGTGCAATCCTTTAAAGGTTTGGAAGAAATAAATATGCTGACCAGTACTAGATGCACACATGTAAAGCAACCATAATTCTACCAAGGTACCAGTAGATACCAAAAGGTCCCAGAAAATACCTTCAGTAGTCCAGAAATATATTTTTGTGCTCCAAAAAACAAAACCCAGAATGTAGGTTCAGTCAGTTCCATGGCATGGCATTCTGTGGCCATTATCCCACAGCTCAATGACACAACCACCCTGCTTGCCTGACTAAAAATAACAAGTAATACAAAAAAGGTAAAATATTAAAACCAAAATGTAACAAATATACTCCAACAAAAAGCCATTTAAAGTGGGACAAAACCCTACTATGCTTTACAGCTGAAGACAGGGCCAATTTTGAATCTATTGAAATCTGCATCCGTTCCCATGGTGCTGCAATCCACTATGACATCAGCTGCAAAAGGCTCTCCGCACAATATAAACTGTTCTGTAAGCAGACAAAAATTGCTTATAGATATATAATGGGCTTTTAGGTTAAACCTGCACTCAGGTATGTTTCACTAAAAATAAAACATGACGCCTCCATAGATTTAATAATACTCCTAATTTTTGGTTTAGAATTAGGTGTAATTGAAATAAACAAATTCAAAAGAAAAAAGCTCTTTGCAATCATGGTATTTCAAGTCAAGGTTAAATATTGCAGAAAGTGCCTCATGGAATCAGGAATGCCTCATGGAATCATGGAATGTTATAACTAAAACAAGGTCTCGTAGCATATTATAAATACCTAATATTACCTAATACCTAATATAAACCTACCTACTATAAAACCTTACCTAATATAAATACCTAATATTACCTAATACCTAATATAAACCTACCTACTATAAAACCTTACCTAATATAAATACCTAATATTACCTAATATTATAAATACCTAAAATTTATAGCTTTCACACCTGTATACCCGTTTTGGTCCCAAGCAATTTTTTCACTTACACCATGAGCATTATTTTGGTAACTTTGTCATTGGTTAAGTTTTTTTTCTTTTTTTTGCCAATGTTGTTGGACAAAAATATTTTTCTTCTGCTTTGTTTTGTTGTTTTTGTTTATTTTTAAAAAGCAATTTTAATGAAAATTTAAGAAATGAAATTATAGTAAAAAAAGAAATAAAAAATATATCAGCAAAAAAATAATAGCTAGGGGGAGAAGGGGAAGTGGAAGTAGATCAGGGCTAACTAGGGTTAACCAAGGATTACAGATGAATAAATACCAGCATGTCAGCACATAGAGGATTTATAGGGCATCTCATCTCATCTTATTGTTACTGATGATAAATAAATGCATGGAGGAAAGTTCTATGGATTTGTTTATTTTAACTTTAAATTGTAATAATGTGCAGATCAAAGGGCACACTGTTTACTTGCATAGAAATAAAATGTTTAATATATTAATTCATTGTATTTACTTAGTGATACTTGGAGACTATCTGTAAGTGTCATTTCACACAATGACGCTGCAAAGATATACTTATATTCATAAATCAGTGCCATCAGACCTACATTCACATTGATGAGACTTAAGTAAAGTCTCAGACAACGTAAGCATACTGTGGTAGAAACAATAACTGGTTAAGAAATGTAAGAAAAATTGAGGTATGCTAATTAGAAAAGCAATAATAATATCTGTGTGGGCACTGGAGATGTACAAGCTTATTAGAGCCATAAACCCTATATAAATTCTTTTCACTGTCTCACTGTCTAGGGGACATTCTGTAAATTATGACAGATGATACAGTACATAACATGCAAATATAGCAAAAAAAGAAAAGGTAAACCTCTTAAATGAAAATGCCTAACAAACCAGTTGAGAACGGCAGGAATTTACTGCACAGCAGAAAAGGTATATGTACACATCCAGGATGAAGAATCCTCAAGGAGGTTAAGTTTAACGTAAGAAATAACACAATATTTTAGCAAGCTAGACTGTTAAGTCAACATCCCTTTGTGGATATCACAATTCAAATACCATATCCCCAGGCTCTAAAGCTTGGTAAGCTGCGGTGAGAAAAAAAAAACTTTCAAACAGGATATATTTCTTTTTTCAGGGATGTACAAGAGAACAAAAAAAAGTAAAGTTAAAACAGTTTTTGATGTAGTTCCGGTATCAATGCTTCTGCAGAGAAACATAAGCTAAAATAGCATTTACTGGTATCTTTACCAGTACTGTCCATGCTCATCCTTTTAATGGCAATGCTATCAACACAGATTTATGATTTCTATTATGTTCATATGTATTGGCTAGTTTATGGATTATAATTACTGCATTTGTCCCCTAATCATTCATGTGTGGTCATGGAGGAGTAGTAATCCAGTGAACTACAAATACATTATAAAACAGATTTATGTTTAGTAAGAACTAACTAAATGAACAGTAACTTTGATAGCAAAGCTTATTAAAGGTCAGTACTGATACAAAAGTGTCAAAAAACTAGTACACCCTTTCCCCCCTTGATGGTATTGTCCCCTTAACCAGAAATCACATTTTTAGGCATATTACATCCGTGCCCAAAACATTCTGGCACTGTATTTTTTTGGCCACTCTGCAAACAAAATGTAATCAGTTGTAAGATGTTTGTGGGCTTCTTTGCCTGATCGTACTGTTTTAAATTCCCCCTCAATATTTCTTCACCATATTTCCATGGTTTGAAACAGCTTTACCAGCATACTTCCTAAGGAGGTTGTAATCATTGGCACCTAATCTTCAACAACTGATTCAAGTTTCATGCCGTTAAAGTGGTGATAAATGCAATTTTTCCACATGGAAAATAAACAATTTTTAAAAAATGTTGAATATGAGAAATGAATATTACTGTGCCATTTGTTTAAGTATATCACCGTTAAATTAAAGCACTGCTTAAAAGAAGATTTGATGTTTGCCCGTTCAATTATTTTACAGCTACAATTTCTATGGGGTATACATACTTTTTCAAGTGACTGCACTTTATTCATCAGTCTTTTTAGTTTTTTTTTTTACGGGCAGAAAATCAGAACATGTTAAGGAAGGTCACAGACTTTTTTGCAATATATGAGAGTATTGTAAAATTAAAATGCTAATAAAGAATAAATATGACAAATTGTCACTTCATATTTCATAACATGTGTATGTAGAGAATAAGGGATCATTTGCCATATTAAGGAAACAAAAACCCAGAAAACTTCAATAATTCACAAACTTTTTGCAGCTATGCATTTATGCATGTATAGTCTTGAAATTACCTGATATACTTTTATTCTAGCATATTCTGTAATTATTCACTTTGCAACAGACACCATGTTAAATAAAGACAAAGCAAAAGCACAACAAAAAATGACAAGTTTTATGCCTTCGAGGAAACCTAGTTTTATTATTTTCCTTCAACCAGGAAGGTGTGCAAGATTGTATCAAGCATGAGAAATACAAATTGACAGTATTTTTTAGGTAATAGAAACACTTTCTGTGAATGGTGTGTCTGAGGTTCAGATACAATGTTTATCAACATCATTCATCTGCCCTGTCTTGTGTTATAAAAACATTGTACAGTCTTATGAATATGATTAAATCCTGCATCTGCAGTATGACTCCTACCTAAAACAGCATTAATCACAATACTGATGTTCAAGCTGTGATTTTTGACATTCAATTTCTGTGCTGGTTTGCTTTATGCCCATTTCTCCCCGTCCCAACAAATTTATTAACAAAAAAAGGTGCAGTTTTTATTTAGGGTAGAAAAGTCAGGCAACCTGTATTATGTATTAATAGTACAAGGAAAAAGGTAAAGGTGAAAATAATAAAATCAGCAATAAAAGCAGAACATAAAATCAGCTAATGGCATATAATGCAGGAATTGTGTCAGAACAGCCACTCAAGTTTCAAAAACTCATCACTTCTACAGTTAGGTAAATATTTGGACACTTACAAGTTTTGTTATTTACCTAGTAACTGAAACATATACAAATTACAGTTATATAGAGAAAATGGGCATAAAGTGCAGACTCTCGGCTTTATCCACCCAGATTGGAGGAAAAGTTTACAGCTCTTAAATATGTACCACACTATTTAAAGGGACCAAAAGAATTTGGACAATTGACTGCACACCTATATAACCTTTGTTATTTCGTCATCAATTAAGCAAAAAAAAAAGATTTGGAACGGATTCCAGGTGTGTTTGCACTTGGAAGATTTTGCTGTGAACCTACATGTGGTCAAAAGAGCTCTGCATGCAAGTGAAACAGACCATCTTTATACTGTGAAAATAGAAAAAAAAATCAGAAAAATTACAGGAATATTAGGTGGCAAGGTCAACTGTTTAGTACATTCTGAGTAAAAAAGAATGCACTGGTGAACTCAGCACTACAAAAAGGTCTGGATGTCCACAGAAGACAAAAGTGGTGGTTGATTGCAGGATCATTTCCATGGGGATAAAAATCCCTTTCACAACTTCCAGCCAAGTGAAGAACATATCCAAGACTACCATAAAGAAAAGACAAATGAAACTAAGAACAACTTGTACCAGGTCAATGGCAAGAAAAAAGTGTAGAAAAGGTCTAGAACAGTTCATGATCCAAAGCATACTGGCCCCAATTTATCAAGCAAGCTTGCTGCGCGTAAATACGTGCCGATATACAAGGCATATTTCCGCTAGCCATAGTCAAAGCCAGAACTGAGTTCTAGTACACTTGCCTTCACTTGCCAGCTGGATTCCTTTGATAAATGAGCAATAGGGGTCGAGAATACGCCAACTAAGGTGATTTCGTTTGCAGCTGGGCGATTCAGGGGGATCTGTTAAGCTCTGTCAATGGTGAGGTCATAGCAAATAATTAGCTCATACCTGCTCCCTGTTCTGTGCGCATCTACTGTCCATTACAGATCAATGATGTTATAATACATGTGTCAAGGAACATTTAGTGATTTCACTTGTGTGTGTATGTCAAAATACATTTAAATGCATATAAATACATGCATTTTCATTTTTACTATTTTAACTGGACTGGTTTATGGGGGGGGGGTTCATTAGGTAAGTTTGCTTGGATGGTATGCATTGATGTGACTTTGCAATTCTCATTATTGTTAGGTTCATCTTTTGCTGCAATGTTTTTGTGCCTGGTTTGTAATTACGGTTTCTGTTGTTTAGCAATTCTTCAGCAATGTTTTGTCATTTTTTCCACAAATATTTAGAACAAATGTCTGCATGGTTTCCACTCCTACTGCTACTTGAACCCCCTCATTGCCTTTGTCTCATTCTTAAAGTCACATTGTCACATATTGGTATTTTAATGTATTATGTACATATTCCTTTTATGAATACATTGTCATGATTTTTTTTTATTTTAATAGTCTTTTGCACTTAATTTAATAGACATTCCCACTCATGTTGATTTGCTGCCACACAACTCCTGTGTTCATTTGTAGTAGTGTTATAGGTTTGTTGTCATTGTGCTGTGATGCCTGATCTTAGCACTATTGTATACAAACACACTTTCACCTGCTGTCCAAACAGGTTGTCAATTATTTGTCTAGCTGAAGGAGGTCTAGTGTTGAGCTGCGAGAGATGCGCGGTTCGGGGCAAGCAATCATTTAAGTTGGTAACTGCTGGGAGAATACACCAGCCTATTCTCGCCGCCCAAAATTTGGTTGATAAATAGGTTTTTGGCGTCCGATTCCGTATCGCACGAGCGAGCTTCGGATTTGGCTTGATGAATTAGGCTCACTATGTCATCTGTAAAACACAGTGGAGGCAGTATGATGGCTTGGGCACGCATGGCTGCCAGTGGTACTTGGTCATTAGTGTTTATTGATGATGTGACAAAGGACAGAAACAGCTGGATGAATTCTGAAGTGTACAGAGACAGCCTGTCAGCTCAAATCCAGCCCATGTCAGCCAAGTTGATTAGATGGCACTTCATAATACAGATGCAATAATTTAATCTGTGATACTTCTCATGTGAGCATGCAATTTTATATACCAGCTGCATTACTACTTGACAAATAGATAACGGGGGATGAGGAGTTTTAGTACTAGGGGTAGAGCTTTATTTGAAAACTTGCTGCTCATCTACAATAACATTTCAAATGTACCGAAAAGAGTTATTCCACTTTGACAATATGACAGCATTTGGCTCTGATACATGAATTGTTGTACATCAGATTCTATATATCTGTATGCAGCAAGAGCCCACTGCAATGAAAGTTTAGGTCATAAAAGTTAAAGCCATTATACTTAAAATGTTTACTGTGCTTTTTCATATAGTAGAAATCTAAATAAGCCCTTAGAGAATATGTCTGCAGAAATGTACTGTACCAGTGCTAGAACAGAAAGGTCTTGTAATCTCTGTAGTAAACGAATAATGCTTACAGGTATAGTATAACTGAAGGGAAAACAGGAACAGCTGCAATTTCTACAATATTCTTCACATACAGATCCCTTGGTGAAGCAATGCAGACTACATTTACATCGAGAACTGATCAATGAGAATTTAAGAACCTTTTCATATTTTTACTTGTTGGGGTATAATAAATTGAAGTTAGAAAAAAGTAGTGTTTTTGTCCTTTTGGTTCTTCTCTTTTGTCTGACAAATTTCAAGGTTGAACAGTGGTATTGTGAATGAATTGCAGAAATGAACAGAAGTTCATGCTTGGAACTGAAATATACAGCAATGCTCACATAATTGAAAATAATGCAATATGGTATGATACTTTGCTGTAGATTGTTGTAGTTCATGCTTTCTTCTAGCCCTATTTATTGATATAAATATATAGTGGCTTCAGAAATAATTCAGACCCCTTAACTTTTTTCAAATTAATATGATTTACCTTGATAATACAATTGTTTACATATTTTTACAGTACCCCAAAAAGGCAAAATAAAACAGAATTTCAGAAAATGTTGTAAATTAAAAGGAAAAAACCGAAATATCACATTTACAAAAATATACAGATCTTTTTCAACAACATTTTAAATTTAACTCAGATGCCTCTCGTTTTTGTTAATTGCTGCCGACGTGTTTCTACATCCTGATTAGAGTCGGCCTGTGGTAAATTAAATTGATTGGCCATGGAAAGGCTTACACCTCTCTTTAGAAGGGGGAAGCTACAAAAATTATGTTGCATTGAAGGTTGCAAAGAGCATAGTGGCCTCCGAAATTCTCAAATAGAATATATTTGTAACAACTAGCCCTCTTCAAAGAGCTGGTCGCCCAGCAACCTGAGCAATCAAGGGAGAAGGGCCTTAGTGAGAGAGAGGAACATGAACCAGTTGGTAACTCTGACTGAGTTCCAGAGATCCTGTGTGAAGATGAGACTAAGTTCCTGGAACTTGGTATATTGACCAAGTAACGAAATTTACATTATTACCTAGTCAATATACCAAGTAAGTTATGACTTATGATATGGTTGTGTAACTGATTATTACTATGTGGATTGTTAATTCTATAAACTAATTTATAAGTGCGTGTCTAAATTGTCTCAGGGTCTCAATTCCCCTGAGGAAGCCCACGAGGGCAAAACGCGGCGGGTGACAACGTTATTAGGAAATTTATCTATATTGACCCCTACTTCACGATGTAATGTATCTAGATTAATAATGTCAGAGTACTAAACTATATATGTGTGTATGTTAAGACATCTATTTTATTTTATTAAATACAAATAAAAGATTTTAATTAATTTTTTACAACTATTGCCTTAAAGAGCCAATTTTCTCTTCACCCTCTCCTCATCTTAAAATGTTAAGGCTCGGCAACACTACTTAAGTAGTCAAGATTTCTATCCCTTATAAACTGATCACGTACTGAACTTCTCAAGCCCTTTTCCTCCCCTTCAGTTTCTAAGGAATAACAGCTGTTCCACTATGGACCTTTTAGGTCCTGATTGGGACAATTTCTTGTCAAATTAGGGAAAATTGCCAATCCTCAGAATTTAAGGATCAAAAGAGTAAGAATCTTATTCAGAAATTTAGACAGATCTGTGAAAGACAGTCCACTCTTCATTGGCACATTCAATTCTTGGAGAAAAACATTCAAGAAAAATGTAACCCAATGGGCCTCAGAGTTCAAATTTTTCCTAACATTAAGCATCAAGAACTAATTAAGACAGAATGAGAACAGGTATTAAATCATTGTTCAGAATCTCTAATGCACATCTTGATTAGTTATTACAAAAGTGAGTTGATTGACCTAGATCAAGAACTCTCAGACACTGCTACTCAAAACACAAATATTGTAAATTCACCATCCTTTCAAAAGAGGTATACCTCACTCAAGAAACATCTGGAAAAATTTAATATGGATATTTTTTAATAAAAAAGAATTCAAATTTCAAAAAAACAAATGGGCTTTTACGAAAAAAGAGCCTACAAATGGGACTCAACCCAAACCCACGGTCAGGCCCCTCTGCCCAATCCTACAGCTCCCCACCCCTCACACTTCACCAAAAGCACCAATTTATCATACTTCACATGCATCCTCCAACTTTCCACAACCCACTACCTCCACTCCCCCTCAATCAATTTCACTCAACAATCCGTTTCATCCACACTACACATTTACTCCACTCAACATGCACCAAGAGACCCCAAAGTATATCAAGTTCTAGCCCTCACAATCTAATCAAGAGAAGACCTTCATTTACCTCACCCTCAAACATGAGACACACCCAACGTCTTCTAACCCAAATCCACCAAATACTCAACCCCCCATGGACAAATTCTTCGCATATTCCTAATAAAAGACGAAGTCTATTTATAATCACACCTCACCATCCTCACATGACATACCTAACTTGTCACCTACTTTTTTACTGCTCCCTACACCATCATTCCCCCTTACACAACAAGGAGCCATTCCTAAAACCAAACACTCTTTTTAAGAATTAATACCTCCCCCACTCTCACCTCCCAACATCATGAAGGGTCCCGATGGACAACTTTGTCCTCAAACCTGTCAATTAAATCAAGAACTTTAAGTTATAAACCTTTTCTCATGTAAATTTGATTCTGATGAAATAGAAATATTAAGGTTAGGACTCTCTTACTGTCCACCTACTAATATTGATAAATTTGAAGTCATTAAAGACTAGAATCTTTTCATTCGCAACTTAACCTTGAAAGTTATGTTTGATAAAAGTACTAATTTGAGCCAATTGTCTTTACCAAAGGGATATGATAACTTTAACATTCAAGATTTCAAGAATCCTAAAGCTCTCCAAGAATTATTAGAAGAAAACCAATCATATGAATATGAGTTAGATCTAACTACCACACCCCCTAACACCATTCCATCTCAATTACCATCGAGACGACCCAAATCCACAATCTTTTTATCCACAAATCTTGCTTTATCCCCATATGTACACTTTTTTAAATGTGGTTACACAGGATATTGAGAAAATAGCTCTTGTACCCTATGATAAGGAGAATCAATTGGACCCAAAATACCAAAAAGCTCTCAAATCCTTAAAAGAAAATCGAGACATCATAATCAAACCTTCTGACAAAGGAGAAAATATTGTAGTCCTGCAGAACCCCGAATGGTATATGAAGATCGAAGGTAGAACCATCAAAGCATTCTATGATCAATATTATACTATCATCACCACAGCATTTAATGCTGGTGCAACTAACCGAAATATGAAAGACTACCCCTACACAAAAAATACAAATTTTCCGACTTTCTATACTCAAAATACTCAAAACTATACACAAAAATACACAAGTCCCTACAAACCCCACGGATCACCCAATAATTGCGGGTGTAGGAGCTATCTCCTCCAACACCAGTGAGTTGGTACACTCCTATTTAAGACCCATAGTCCTTAAATTACCGTCCTTTCTTAAAGACACTATCGATTTACTCAAATTGACACTGCAACTTAAATTTCCTCCCAATTCCCTCCTGGTCAGCATCAATGTGGAATGCCTCTACAATAGCATACCACACGAAAAAGGAATATTTGTCATTAACAAATTTCTTCAAGACACTTACCCCACCAACGATCACTTTAATGCATTCATCTCAACCTTACTATATTACATACTCACAAGAAACATCTTTATATTTAATGAGGAATACTATTTGCAGACACGGGAAGTCGCCATGGGCAAAAAATGTCCACCATTGTACACAAACCTTTATTTAGGCGAGTGAGAACAACAACTCTTTTCTAATGCCCTTATATGTTAAATACCTTCCCTACATCAATCTATGGCGAAGGTATATACCGTATTTTTCGCCCTATAAGACGCTCCGGAATATAAGACGCACCCAATTTTAAAGGAGGAAAATCTAGAAAAAAAGATTCTGAAAGATTATTCCCCTTCTGATCACTCATGTGCCATTCATAGCGGTATTCCCCTTCTGATCACTCATGTGCCATTCAAATTCCCTTTCTGATCACTCTATGCCTTTCAAATTCCCTTTCTGATCACTCTGTGTCATTCAAAATTCCCTTCTGATCACTCTGTCATTCAAACTCCCCTTCTGATCACTCTGTGTTCTCCACTGTACGGCAGTTAGGACAGGGAACAGCAGGTGGCGCTGTGCCGGCTTCTTTCGCTCTGCTTTACAGACAGGAGAAGACACGTGCTGCTGCCAGAGAGAAGAGGAGACAGACGCTGCTGCAGCCAGAGACACACGCAGGATCGGGTATCGGGTGAGTATATTATTTTAGTTATTTTATCACACCTTTGTCGTATAAGACGCACTAACTTCCCCCCCCCCCCAGTTTTGGGGAAGAAAAAGTGCGTCTTATACTGCAAAAAATACGGTAGATTATATCTTCATTATTTGGTCAGGCCCTGAAATCTGTTGAATGAAATATACATGAAATGTCATCTAGTAAAACCAAGATACCATTTTCGATACTTACCTTTATATCCATAAGGAACAAACTGTGAGGACTACTCTCTATAGAAAAGGTACGGCAGGCAATACAATCCTGGATTATGATAGTGCTCATCCAGAGCCTCTCAAAAGAAGCATACCCATTAGTCAATACATTGCTCCAATACTCCAACCGTTCCCTTCAATTACATTTAGAGAAAAGACTTCTCTAAAAGACAATCTAGTAATGAGCCACTATACTTCTTCACCTTTAAACATACCACAACCGTTACCATCAGGCACCTCTAGATGCAGGAAAAGCTCCCAATGTCCATGTAGGGACCAACCATTGCTTTGATAATTCGGATATCACCTTTTCAGCTCTAGATTACTTATCCCCAATCCGAGAGGGGGTGACCTTGACCAGCTATTATTACAGGCTGAGACCAGGTAGACTTCTTTACTAAAAGAGAATATAGCACCAGGCCTAAATGATGTACTGTCTTTTAAACATTTTCTATAATATTTACTTTCTTTCATCTTAGATGTCACTTCTGTCACTTTTGTTCAGTATACTCACATACGAATGCTCCTCACTTCAGTTGTTTTTGATTATAGTCTAAGATATCCATATATGAAGTTACTCCTTTTCACATTGTCATACAATTATAAGGATATGTTGAGGCTACTATGTAACACATTATATCTGGTTATGTAACTATTTTCATATAATACTTTTGGTTGACCCCTTAAGTATAACTTATTTTGTATATGACCGTATTAAATCATACAATCTCTAAATAAATTCAAAAATGACCCGGTTCATATAATTATAATATTGCCGTTATCTCTCATCTAAGACCAACATTAATTAACTTCAAAACTTAGAACATAAACCTATTTCATGTTTATGTTTATGTTATTTAACTTATAATTATGTAAGATTCTAGTAGAAATGCCCCTTGAATTTAGTGAATGGGACCCTCTAATAAGTAATTAATCTCCTTTCCAGAGCGGGTGAAGGCGTCCTCAGCGGGGCGGAGTTAACAGTCCCAGGCCGGCCCAGTGATAGGCAGGCTTATCACACCCTTGTCACTCCTGCACTAAGGGCAGAAGCCCTTAGATGCATTACTTTGGGGTACTTGTAATGCGGTTGCACACTGCAGCTCCTTAAACAATGTGAACTTTATAAAACGACAATTTGTGCCCGCCTGCGCACTGTCACAGTGTCATTTTTCAAATCCTCTCCATATATGAAGGATCTGTAGACAGCTTTAGTGCCTCTTTGGACGGCCGCCACTAGCTGCCTCTGGTTTTGGTTTATTTTATATTTTCTCCTATTCCCTTTGCATGAGATCTAACCGGCTTGCATCTTAATATGTCTCTGCAGCACGGACCAAATATCAATCTCCCTCAGACACTTTTACATTATTGGAAGGGTATGTTAAGCACTCCTAAACTAGTCTTGCTGATTTTTTTAATGGTAATTCATTGACTGAGAGAAATATTTGCTCTATAGGACTGTTCTAATTATCAACACGGAATATCCTTTTTAAACGTCTTTATTTGGGTCCTGTATTGGAACCTCCTCGACAGGTATGCCAGTTTGTGGACATTTAATTTAGTGCAGTTTGTTCAAGTTACTCATGTATTACCTTCTTATCTAATTTTAAAATATTTATTATATTATTCATAGGTTACCTAGCCTAATTGTGTACGTTACATCATCAACGACTCGAACAATTATTCCACAATACCCAATTAAGATATAGTCCAAGCAAGTGCAACTGACTATTTAATAAGAATAATTCAATGTATAATACAAGTATCCAACTTATATTTATATCTCTAATTCTAATACTGAAATTGTTTACCACCACAGAGTGCATTCAGACCACTATCCCCCTTTTGTACTACTCTGGCATTTAGGTACAAGTTTAATTACTGGTCTTCTATCCCAATAAGTTACATCTTTACCTGGTCAATATACCAAGTAAGTTATGACTTTTGATATGGTTGTGTAACTGATTATTACTATGTGGATTGTTAAATCTATTTACTAATTTATATGTGCTTGCATAAATTGTAGGGTCTCGATTCCCCTCAGGAAAACCACGAGGGCAAAGCGCATCGGGTGAGAACAATAATGGTAAAAGCTCTCCACCAATCTGGATTTTAGGGAAGAGCGGGTATATGGAAGCCTATACATGAAAGCCTGCTTACAGTTTGCAAAAAACACCTGAAAGACTATCGGGCTCTGAGGAACATGATTCTCTGGTTGTCCTCAATTCTAAACAATATGTATGGAGGAAACCAGGCACTGGCTATTCCCCTGCTCAATACCATCCCAACAGGGAAGCATGGTGTTTGCAACATTATGCTGTGGGAATGTTTTTCAGCAGCAGGGATCGGGACACTAGTCAGTGTTAAGGCTGAATGGCACAAAGTACAATGTTCAGGACCTCAGACTGGGCTGAAGGTTCACCTTCCCACATGACAATGACCCAAAGCACACAGAGAAGACAAGACGGGAGTGGCTTGGGAACAACTCTGTGAATGTACTGGAGTGACCAAGCCAGAGTCCTAACTTGAACCCTGCTGAACATCTCTGAAGAGACCTGAAAATTGCTGTCCACCGACCATCCCCATCCAACCAGACTGAGTTTGAGAGGATTTGCAAAGAGAAATGGCAGAATATCCCCAAATCCAGGTGCGAAAAGCGTGTTGCATTATACCCAAAAAGACTTTTGGTTAGTTATATCCAAAATTCAGTAAGAATTCACCATAGACCGCACTTACCATAGGTCACCTATAATTCTTATGATGACTGCCTTCCTCTGTACATCCTCAGTTGGGATCATTACATTTACAGTGCACAAAACATTACAGAAAAAAACTAAACATGACCTTTTCATCATTTTCCATGCTGGTTGTGTGTTGATAAAGGTTAGCAAACCGATTTAAATGCTGATAGAAAACTGCTGTAGTTGGTATTCCCAAATTAATCCTAAAATACAATACTATTAGACTATTGTACTTCTATCCTGCAACTTACAGGGAAATAAATATAGATGTGAATACTGTTTATTCAGGTGTATTAGTGAATTTCTTCCCCAGAGACTAGACCTAATTTGTAGGTTGCAGAAAGCAGCCACATAATGAATATATAGTGTGAACTAGAATTCTCCAGTTATCTTACAGAATGTTCCTTTTCAAAAAAACAATAACTGCTAATTTCACAAAATATAAAAATGAAATAAAATACATCTTCGATGGCTCAAAATAGTTGTTAATTAGGAATACAGCACAGGCTTCTCTGCAAAGCTTGGGGTTTATTTTAATCCCTTGTTATCTGTATGCACTTTCAGCGCCAGCTTACAGAGCTCAATGCTCTAGCTCCTGGCAGGAGGTTTCAGCCGATGCCCGTGTTTTTCTTCTGCCAATGTACATAGAAAGTCTACTATAAAAAGGCTAATCACCTTCCCCATATCCTCCTTTTCCAGCAGCTGAGCATCTTCCCCTTTCAACAAGACTGGGGATACAGATTGTTATTTTTAAAACGCTGTGCCCTGAAGAATTGTGGCTGACTCACTGTTTTACAGAAAGTAGCATTTATTATCACATTGTATCCAAGCCGTATGTACTCACATAATGTTTCACATTCATTAGCAGAATCTTAGCTCAAGCAGGATTTCTTACCTGAAACCAACTGCTGGCCAGCCAGTCCTACAGGGACCATCCCAAGATTATTCATAGCAGTGGCCCAGGCTGTTGGGTCTGTGACTGACATGGTGAGGTGTGTTGCATCGATAGCTATACTTCCCAGAGCATCAGCTGCTGCAAACAAGTCAGAGAGTTTTAGTGAATATAAAAATGACAGTCTCCAGGCAAAGATCCAGTTTAGTGTGTACTGGTTTAGAATAGCTTTTAATTCCTAAGCAATGTTCTTGACTGTTTAAATAATGTTACTAAAGCAAGATATAAATGCAATCATGTTTCATTATTATTATAAAAACAAATACAATAAAAAACAGCGCATACATGTCACTGACCAGCATTTGGGCAGACGTCTACGCACATTACTATATATAGTCACATACACAGGTTTAGATATATTCTACCTACAATCTTTGGCTAAGGGTTATAGTTAAATAAAAACCAGAGTTTTGTTTAATTACCCGAGTTTGAAGGACTTGTTTTCTCAAATACCTCAAATGTAAATAAGTGGTGGAAAATCTGTTCCTAGAAAAAAACAGTTTGTGTTTATTTCACTGATAGAAGGGTATGTTGGTGCACACTCATTAACCTGCATCGCGTTAAGAGAATCTCTAGGCCAGGGGTGTCAAACTCTGGCCCGGGGGGCAAATCTGGCCCCCAACAACCTTTTTTTTGGCCCCCAAGGAAATCCTAAAAAAAAACTGCAGCTGACCCGCCATTGCATTGAAATAGCGCCGCTACTACAATTCCCGGCATCATTCGCGTCTATAGACCTGCGGACTCTCTGCCTATGCGTGGCCCCGCATTGGACTGTTTTATAGATGCAAATAACACCGGGAATTTTAGTAGCAGCGCTATTTCAACGAAGAGGAAGTTCCAGCGGCGGGCCACTCATTAGATTTAGCCCCAGATTAGTTGCGTCTGGCATTTCCAGCACTGTCCTCAGCTGTACTTTTCCTTGCTACTCCAAGGCATGGACTTGAATGGCTGGATTTTCATAGAAGAATATTGGTATTATTATTGTTAGCCTGTGCAAAAAGGTTACCATTGAAATTTAACTAAGAAGGCTACAAATAGAGAAAGAGGCATACAATATTATTATTTCTATTTTTCTATTAAAAGCTTGTTCTAGAATGAATGTGAAGCAAAACCTCTGTTTCCATATGAAAAGGGTTTATATCAAATGAGAAGGAAAAATTTTCCTCAATTTTTTTCAATAAATTTCAAGGTTGGCCTGCGACTTTGCCTAAGTTTTTAATTTTGGCCCTCTGTGTATTTGAGTTTGACACCCCTGCTCTAGGCTAAACCTTTTTTTTTTGTATGGAGTAAGGGAGAGGAAAACATGTTGGCTACAGATGATCTTTAAGGCAGTCTAATAACTTATGTGGGCTGTCTAACAGACCATAATGCATGTAGAATTTCTGGCAAAGTAGCCGTTGCACAAAATCCCCACCTGGGACCTCTGAAATGCTTCATCAGAAATCACAGTGATCTTTAAAGTACAACGGAACTTTTGGAGTGAAACTTTTTAGATGAAGATATCTCAGACATGGCTTTTTTGTGTCTGGAATAATAAAGCTTTGATGTCCAATAGACATAATATGAGTGCTTCTGACTCTTTACTAATAAACTGTGTTATGTGCCTGGGTTTAGAATGAACCTCTTTACAACTTGTGCACCTAACTCACACTTAAAGAAGTGGCCTAGCATGTCCCCTTTTTTGCAGCAAATACATGGCAGAACATATAACTCTTCCTAATCTAACAGCTGTTTATTCTTGTGTGTGTGTACCTGTTGTACAGATTTCTCTTCACTACCTGTCTAAGTGATTACTGCCACTAGGAAAGGACATAAATAGTACAATAGATAGCAACCTGGAAATGGCTCTAACAGGTCCACACTCTACCCCAAACATGCACAAAATTTGAAATGGAGTCTGCATTTTACTTGAATTTATGTTTATACTTAGGTTGCCATATAGTGTTAACATTATTAGGCTACTTGATTGAAAAACATTTTTCTGATCTGATGATAAAGCAAAGAAAAATATGAGCAAATCTGTTCTATGTACTGGTTTAATAACTGCATATATATGGGTGGAAGTCATAATCAGTAACCTGTGACTTTCTTTTATCAGCTACTCCGAAATGGCATATCTCCCATGATTGCTTTCACTGTGTCCTACAATGCTAAGTACACTGTCAACATTGTACAAGGCAAATTATTTTATGCTTGGAACCAACCTTGTCAAATATGACATATCAAATGCAACAAACACTGACTGTTCAACCAAGATTATGTGATGACAAAAGAAAGAGGAAAAAGTTACATTAGGTGAATCACAAATTGGAGTGCATCAAACTATACATACACTGATTTAAAAGGTGGCATTATTTCACTAAAGTCAGTCGGTAAATGAAAATGACATGTAACAAACAAACTCAAATTGGTCTGGAAAAGTTTGAGTGTCCTTACTGTGCTTAAATGATAGTATAAATGTTAAATGTAGGCTAGGTTCACTAGCAATGCATCTCAGTTCACCTGACAAAAACTAAACTGCTGAAAAAAAAACAGTGAATAATTAAGAATACGTTTTAAATGGTAAATTCTGCTGGCTGCCTTACTGAAAGGGTGCCATTACCTTTCAATCTGAAAGTGTGGACTATGTCCCCCTTCCTATGATAACACATACAAAGTGCACTTTCCCTATAGAAAAGAATGTCCTCTACATGATGAAACGGATGTAATGTCACCAGAAATTCAAGACTCAGACTCTTCTATTTTGTTGCCAAGTGTCTGGGTTGCTGGGGTTCAATGCGGAAGCTAATTGGAAAACATGGAATTCAAAGCCAATGGAGATGGGAGAGGCTCAGTGTTAGGGTTGCTAAGATGGAAAGTGCCAAGGGTACGAACTATCTTTTTAAATAGAGCAAAATGCCTGAGAATAAAGAACAGGTCGATTTCCTAAACACTTTTTGAGCTTTGTGTACTCACAGTAAAATTGCAGGGCTCAAGTCCAAAATGCAAATAGCAATGTCACAGCCTTAACCTCAGTGGCAGAGTGGAGATATTTTTAAATGTCAAAAAGGTACATTTAAAAATACCTATTATTTTAAATTTTCTGCCTGGTCCCCCCTCCAGCCACACGCTCTCACTGCCTAACCTAGTCGGCATCTGCTTCACGTCCCCCATGTTCAGACGCAGGGGACGCAGATGCTGGCTGGGCATCGCCAGGGGTAGCGGATGTTGGGCATCATTGGTGGACACCGTGGGAACGTGGGGACCAGGTAAGACTTGAAACTTCCTGGCGATTCCACCCCGTGATTCAGGGTTACCGCTTTTGGTATGGATAATTCAATCCGAGCCACATTCAGTGTTACCACTAGGGAGGGTAAACAAGCCACAATGGCTTAAAATTGATATGATCTAGAAACAAATGAAAATAAGGTTAATAGGCACCAGGACCTGATAGATTACACCCATGTGACCTCAAATATAGCTGAGCTCTGTTATTTCAAAGCAATTGTTTCTAATTTTAATAGACCCTTTAATCACTGCCATGGTGCGAACAAAATGGTGTAAGGCCAATGTGGTTTGTATCTTTAAAAAAGCAAGTCATTACCAAGTAACTACAGACCGGTAAGTTTAACCTCTATAGTAGGAAAGGTGCTAGTGAGTGTGATAAAGAACCACATAGAGGAGTTTCTGCTAGAAAATAATTTAAGTGATAGTCAGCATGGATTTATGACAGGCCCAAGTTGTCAAACAAATTTACTCTTTTTTTTAAGTTAGGGTCTATAGGTTTAGAAACTTCAATCTGTAAATGGATAGAGAACTGGCTTAAAGACCACATCCAGAGAGTAGTGATTAATGATTCATACTCTGAATGGTCTAAAGTTATTAGTGACGTACCCCAGGGTTTAGTGTTGGGAGCTTTACTGTTTAACATCTTTAACATAATATAGAGTTTGGGATAAAAGTACAATTTATGTGTTTGCAGATGACACCAAACTATGTAATGGCATTAGGTCCATAAGGGATGTCTATAATCTACAAGCAGACCTGGATGTATTGTTTGATTGGACAGCCAGGTTGCAAATGACATTTATTATAGATAAATGCAAAGTTATGCACTTGGGGGCAAACAACATGTATGATTCATTTTGTCTAAGGGGAATACAGGTGGGGGGTGGGGGCAGAAATGGAAAAGGGTCAAGCTGGAATATCTAAAACTAGCAAAGAAGTTTCGTGTATTAATAGAGGAATAGAGAGCAGAGATTGAGACATAATCCTGCCCCTGTACAATGCATTGGTCAGACCACATCTGGATTATGCAGTACAGTTTTGGGCATTAGTTCACGAAAAGGACATTGTGGAATTGGAGAGAGTGCAGGGAAGGGCAACTAAACTAATAAAAGGAATGGAAGAGCTCAACTATGGGGAGACATTAGCTGAACTGAATTTATTGGATTGTTGAAGCGTTTACCTGACGCTGGCACATCTGCTTCCAGCATGTGTGCAGTATAGCCCGATAGACTTTTATGGGGCCAGGAGACTAGTCTGTACCCCAAGCTCATAGAAGAGTTTGCAGTTTTACTGTGCATGCACAGGAATCAGGATCCATATGAAGAAACAATAACAGTGCTGCTGCTCTCCTTTATTTTCCAGCAAACTCTGCACATACCAGCAATCACCTCCAGGACAAGAAATTTCCTGGGATAAATAAACCATTT
Organism: Pyxicephalus adspersus; assembly: GCF_032062135.1. Classification (NCBI taxonomy): domain Eukaryota; kingdom Metazoa; phylum Chordata; class Amphibia; order Anura; family Pyxicephalidae; genus Pyxicephalus; species Pyxicephalus adspersus. The sequence goes on along the minus strand of NC_092858.1, from coordinate 47,857,112 downwards.
GTGGCTCTTTTTAGCAGTTAATTTGACATGTAGGAGCCATGAAAATTATTAAGTGACTTCCTGTGTAAATTTTTGGTATCTGGAGATTGCTGCAGATTAAAGGAAAATGGCAGCACAGACACTTAATGCTAGGTCCACTCTGAGTCTTTGGGATAAACTAAAATGGCACCATTTACTGGCACAGTAGTGGCAGGCAGGTAATAAGATTGTATTGTTATAGATGACTCTGTGACTCTTTAGAATAACAACAGCCATATTGAGTGGGAAAAAAATCCGTAATGTTCCATGCAGCAGAAGTCTGTCCAGTGCAGGGGCATCTGTAATTACAGCTTCCCATGAAGGCACAACTCACAACTCTGCTGAAAACCACCTCTCTCCACTACTGTGCCAATCTCTCCCAATTCATTTTGAAAGGGGAGAATGACAACACTTTATAATGGTCACAGCAGGTGTCCAGACCCAGTAATTCAAATCACAGAAGTACCCATAACATATAAAGAGACAGATGGTAAACTCCTCCACATCAATTAGAAACTGAAATGTATTGGACTAACCCTTAAATGTTGTTAGATATAGCAGTTTTTGTGAATAATAAAAGCACTTTATAGTCAAGAAATAATAACAGCTTCTCTCTATAGAGAATGTTATGGAAAGGTAACCATGCTTAAGCAGTATATTGTTTACCATGAAATTTTTGCAAAATCCTGGGAAATAGATTTTATACAATAATACAGTAATATAACATTATTAGGTAGTAAAACTAATGTCCTACCTGTAGCCATTTTTGCAGGGTCTTTCTGCTCAGTGCTTTCAACTATGGATACAGCTCTTAAAGCATGGTTATCATTCTGAGACATGAAAGCTGTTTTGGTAATTGAAGAGTCTACTAGCAACTTGGTAAATTCTAAAGGAAAAAGAAACAGAAAAAAAGAAAACTGCACATTGATTAAAAGCATAGTGACAATAAGCTAAAGCAACTAATTTTTCAAAGAAAAAAACTTAGATGTAGTTAAAATGTTTACACAATTATTCTAAATACAAAGCAGACCTTGTTTAACCATCTGATGCATTACAAAAAGTAAGAAATATTACGGTTTCAGGGGTCTTGATAATCCAATTTATGTGCTAAATGGTACATAAAAATAAATGATAGATATTATCCTAAGGTCCAATTATTTTGCTCTCCTAAACTGAACCATTTTGCTTTTTTTGTAGGAACCAGCGCTCCTCTCTTCGATGCCTTTGATCTGGACAACTGCTAATGAATTGGTCACATGACCTCTATGGAAGGAGAGGAAAACCAATTAGGAAGAGTTACCGATTAGCCAGTTTTGCCTAAACGAAAATCCCCCAACCCCCACAGCAGAATCCAATCCACTGCTCAATTTGTAAACCCAAACAATTAACTTTTTTTTTTTTATATGTTCGCTGTCAACACATCTAAAGACTGGTAAACTGCATTATATATTTTTAATTCTGGTATTTCGATCTGCTTTAAAATTTGCCATCAGCTAACTAATATCACAAGCATTTTCAAGTGTATTTTTTATGTTGTGTTTGGGAAAAAAACTTTAGCTTGACCTGTTTACATTTATATGCAATAAAAAAACTATGTTTGCATTTCTGCCGAATTATGTGAGTTTATGAGCTTAAAACACAGACAAATAAGCTGCCCGATTCATGAATGTGAACAGCCATGATATAAATCCTTAGAGAAAAAGGGAAAGCTTCGATTTAAGAGTAAAAATGACAAATAAAAGCAATGAGACACTGACGCGCATGCCAAGCAGCATTTCATGACACACAACACAATCAATAGTCTATGTGTTTAGAATAATCCCTCCAGCTAATAGTGCCAGGAATCTGACATTCCAAACGTTGTCATTCTTCCCAGAATGGCAAAATTCTGTGCCTGTAGAATACATGAAATTGCAACTTCATATTCAGTGTATAAAAAACACAATGGTAATTATGCAGCCTCATACTGATTATGATTGCAACCTTCTCATTTTTGAACCCTTGGAGCATCCTTTCAGTTCCAACATAAGTCAGTGGACAGAAATACTTTTCATTTAGATAACAATTATGGTTTGGCTAACAATACTAACATATAAAAAGGCAGACACAAATAGGATGAGGGCACAGTGCCAAAATATAAATGCAGTGTCAATGGTATATATCTCCTGCCAAACAGCATGGGCCCAAATTACAAGCTACAAATTTGCACCTGGAACAGCAAGTTTTTTACATAGATGCCGAGAGGGAACACACACATACATGTACACACACACAGACACATTTATACAATATGTACACACACACACACACACACACCATCAACATGTGCTTAGTAAAGCAGTGATTTAAGATGAACGTTGAACCTTGATAGCAATGTATGTAGTAGCTATGTGAATAATGATATACAGGTAAAAAAAAAAGTTATCCTTGCTATTAATTCTCTTTTCATTCATACATTTTGATTATAAAACTCCTAATGATCATTCAGTCCTGAGAGTCTTTGAAAAAATCCTTCAGGTATAGTTTATTATGAGTTCTGACAAGTCTTGCTTAAATATGTATACATCCCATTACAAAGCACAGCGGGGATATTTCCAAAAGTTATAAATTAAATGGCTTTATCTACCAAGGGAGCGCATTAATCTGAAAACTCAGCTATTAAAGTTTACTTAAAATTCTAATGAAAAATGTTCAGTACTGAGAGACTTCATGAACTAAAATAACATTGCAGCTGCTGCATGGTCTCAGAGTAAAGGTCCCCTATATATGGGTTCCTGTGCCATGATTACAAGAAATTTCCATAAGAAGAGCCAGGCACATTATTTAGTTGTAAAAAGACAGGAATCTTAAGTTATCAAGTTTTTAAACATGATTCTAATGTCAAGATGATAAACAGCTGATATAAGTTACTGTACTTCACGTTGTAAACATAAAAGTATCAATACATTAATATAACAAAGTATATGTAAACCCTGACAATTAGATGTATCTAAAAACTTGAGTGTCCCTTTTCTAAGAGACCATCTATATTCTATATATACATAAAGTTGTATATAGTTATAGCTGCACCAAAGGTTTGTTGCTATCCAAGCATAAAGAAGACAAAGGAGGGTGTTAAATCCATACAATTAAATAATTTTTATTGCTTAATTGCACTTAAGTTGCACAGAACCTAAATTCCCTAATAGATAAATTGTGCTTCCATTATACAAATATTGCAGAAGAACAATGATCTGAATTCACCACATAGCTGTTTTTTAGCCTACAGCATGGTCCTGATTAGATTTTAACAGAATCAGTCAAAAAACAAAATATATCAGTAGGTTCTACTGAAAGCCATCATTCCTACAAAACAGTTTGCCTGCCCTATGATGCATTGGTAGTCTACCTAAAATATTGGTTCATCCTATCCATGTTAAGGTACGGAATGTGGAAACACACTGCAGCCTAAACGAGAGTGTGCAAGGTATAAAGGGAAGGAGAAGACACAGGAGAAGTATAATAGGTACATTTTATACCCACAATAAACCCATCATGAAGAAGAAAGGGATCGTTTCTTCGGAACTAAAATACTTTCCTCAAAAAGAACCTTGATTCATGTCTTTAGCCATAATGAACAGTTTACAACATATACATCACAGGTTGGAATCACATTGTGTGCATTGTAGAAGATCCAACTACTTGAAACTAATATACAGTAATGTGTTAATTGGTGTTAGGTTGAATAAGTGATTTCAGCAAAAAGTTTTATTACTGCTGAAGTATGTGGGAGGACACATCACAGTGTATTATCTGCACAGACATTTTCTTTATATTAGAGGCTTCAAAGAAAACAAAAACAGATACAATACATTTAAATAGTCTTTTCAATTACCTTTTAGCAATCATGTAGAACAGTTTAGCTAAATGTAAAAAATGTATAGAAGTGTGTAAATTTTGTAAAAAGAGGTTTCTATCTATACTTTGTAATAATGTAAGTACATTAACTAAATACAGACACGGGAGCTAAACCCTGCATTGCAGCGTTACTGCAATGATTGTGCAGTATGATAATGTAAGATAATAACAACGCACTTGCAATTTATTAAAAGTTAATGCGTACAGGACATTACCACAACATACGCCAACAAATTTGGGGTTACAGCAGTTAATGTGCTGCAGTGTCATTTATTATCAATGTCTCCATAAAGCTAAGGCAGATGTGTCACAGCACACCACGTGGATGTTTTTTTTATTCTCAAAACCCCTGTTAGGTTGCTGGTGCTATCCAGGGGTTTGTTTAGCCTTTTATACTGCTTTACTTTATTTTTCTACACAACAGGACACTTTGCAGTTTACAAAACCTTTGCACTTTAGTCTGCTGATGCTATGAGATTCCTAATCTATCATAAAATTCATAACGCAGTCAGAGAACTACAATGCCCAATCCAATGTCAGTCAGCTCCTTTATAATGAGCAGTAGGTGAAGTAGTAATGTTAGGATTTATCCTCCGCTTCCATGCCACATACTTACCATTTCACTGGGCATTCCTCACCAAGATCTGGCAATCTGTCTTGAACTTAGCAGTAATTAAACAAGCAATACCGTGTGCAAGCCTATTCCAGCTACTGGTACTGCACATGCTACTCAGTGATGGTAAATATACCTTGCCAAGAAAGAAAACTTTCTGCTATGAACTGGTCAAGTGTCATTAAGATGCCCGGGTAAATCAGTGACACACTTGTCTGAACATAATCAGTTACAGCCACTCTGATAGACCTTGAAGAAAACTACAAAACAGAATGTAACCAGTGTAAACCAGCAGCAAATTACCATTTAACATATGTATCTGGAAGGTCACACTTCGCAGTCTTGTTACTTTTTAATCGAAGGTGTTGTTAATGAGGTCATTGCAACATGGAAATAAGGAATTTGGCTTTTGGCAATGAAGGAAACGGTTTAGAAATTCAGTGGCATAATAGCACACCTGGCTGTAACGCAGATTTTATAGCATATAAAAGCACAAAATATCTTAATTAAAATAAAGAAAGATGGTAGATTAGACATGCATTGTGTCTGAATCAACGAACTACACTGGCCAAGGTTGAAATATTTGCTTTCAAACACTTTTTACAGCTATTAAGAGGCCCAGAGAAGGCAATCTGGCATGAAACACAGACAAGCAAAGTTCTTTACTTTAAAATTGACTTGACTTGTAGCACAATTATGCTGCATACACCTGCTATACAAATCTTTTCCTTTTCTATAAATGATCCCCAAAAGTCTTCATTAGCTGAACCGGCTCAACCAGAACTGATTAAGACATCAAATCTGTGTAATACTTAAAGCTGAGAAAAATGAAAAAAAATTACCCTTGCATTGGGGTGGGCCCTCGGCATCCTAACTTGCAATGTGAGGCGTCTTGCATTGTATGTGATGATAACAGAGCATGAAATGTATCTTAGATATAAGGAGGAAGCCCATGGGAGCGATGATTAGGTCAAAGAAAATAGTTTTTACTAGTACACTACTGGTACATTACTGGTACACTAGAAAAAAATGAGAACATTTTCACCCCCTAAAGTGCTGGCATAATATGCAAAATACTAGGTACATTTTAATGAAAATAATGACAATATATAAAAGCACATGTATTGCTGAAAAAAGAAACAACTGTCACTAATCACAAGGAACCCAAAAATTACATATAAGTGGTATTTACATTTTTATCCAGAAAAGTAAACTTACTCCAGTAATACAGATTTGTATTTTTCTTGAAAAAAAGTAACAACATTATTTTGATGAAAACGTTCACCATTTTCCAGTTTGGCTGATATTCCTAAAAATATCACCAAAGCCCACAACGGAGCTTTGTAGTGTTTTCAAATCTGGTGATAAGTTACCCGATTTAAGTGAATTTAGTACCTCAGTTCTTCCTTTTATAAGGCTTTTCACCAGGAAACAAAACCTGTTCCCCCTTCGATAAATCTGTCATTCTAAAAGAGAACCAGAAATATGGAGAAAAAAAACTAGGCCCCCAAACCTTTTTGTAAGAAAAGTTATATGTACAAAAATGATCATTGGTTTAGTTTAAAAGTTCTTAAGAAATTCCTGCAGTTAATCATGTAGATAAAAATAATAATAGAACATTATCATTAGACAGTATGTGTGGATTGCTGTAAGGGGTAGAGTTAAGTAAAAAGCTGGCATTCACATATCACTATCCAAACAGACTACAGCTGCTCTTCAGTACAACCAGTTTTTCTGCTATGATCTAAACAAGGTAGAAAAAGTGAAGCTGTATAAAAAACGAGCGACACACTTTTTTGAGGAGACAATACTATTTATGTGCCTCTCAAAATCTACAAAGACCTGTTCACTTTAGAGCAAGCAACGTTGTTCTTTAGATGTCCCTCTTTTTAGTGTCCATGCCAAGTGAGCGGTAGTAGATTGCCTTGTTACAAAGCTATAGAAACAAAGCATGAGGGACATCACACTGTAAGCCATTGTGGTGAGCACAATGATGGAGGTCTCCTGCTAATTTGTATAACATGGGCAAACTGATTTGAGGTTATCGGAACAATGTACAGAGTGACTGTTTAAGGATGTAACATCAAACCAAATAAAAGCGCAGACAAGGAACAGCGAAAGAGAAACATGTCCAGGTAATTGAAATGTGAGAGCGTTTAACTCCTTCTCTGCAAGACAAATCAGCCTTGCATGGCTTTGAAAACAAGAGAGAATACATTAAGCACATTTACTGGTGCTAAAGTCTAGATTAATCCCTCTGTCACACAGCTTGCATCTGTTATGGAAAGTAAAACTGGAATGGATAATTATTTTAAGTCTCGTTGGCTGAACATATACATTGGGGCTGCTGCAGCCTGTGCATTCTAATTTGTCACTTAATCAAGCAGAACTGTGTAAAGAATGCTTTTACATTAAGGAAGAGCAAGCAGTAGCTCCAAGGCTCCGCCATATTTTGCTATACTTCTAGTTTTCAACATTTGTCCTTAGAAAACCTCTTGGAAAGTGTGCAAAAACAATATACGCCTTGCGGATGACTTACCAGCTGGAACAGTTTAAGGCACTTCCATCACATGAAAGATAACAGCATATATGTTTATTATGTCTACTCAGAAATTGGCTGCAGGACCTAAAGTTATCTAATCAATATGACTTTATTTTATCATTTTATAGGACTGGACAAATTTCTAACATGCTTTTTACAATGCAGTGTAATAAGAATTTGCCACCAATAGAGTTTTCACTCCAGATCATTTATCAAAGTCAATAATACAAATACTTGGGCGAATTTTGATATAAGCCAATTTCCTAATCATTATGTCTTAACAATGTGAGAAGAAAAGGATTAAATACATATAGGCTCGGGAAAACTGCAGCACAGAATATACCCTCAATGAAAACCAATATGGCATCCCAGAAGAAAATAATTTTATAATTTTAAAAAACAGTGCCGATTACTGGACAACTGTGTCCCAACTTGTATTTCTTTTACGATTTCAGGGAAGGCATTATGTGTATACAAGGTATAATAATGGGGGAGGGAAGTGTAATAAGTGATAGACCAAGTAGCAAAGATGCAGTAGAAGTAACAGGCATTCTTAGTAGTAAGGAAGGCACAAAAAGACAGGAACCATAGGTGTATTCCTATTATATTAACATTAAGACAATCTGAGTAAATAAAAATTTCACAGACCAAAACATAAGTAATGCCTCCTCTGAGCCAGGTCAAATCCATTGAGAGCAGCTTAAATACAACAATTTTTGCAGTGCTGCTATGGACATTTCCATTTCAGTATAAATAGATAGGTCCAGAATTAATGTTGCTTCAAGAACACATAAAACATGTATCAAGATCAAGTTAAACTGGAACATTTCTGGCTGTTGAAATCTTCGGTTATATATGGAAAGGACAGATACTTTATTCTCAAAACCTACCAAAAAAAGCTGGTTTTCCAATAGGTGCCTCTAAAAGTATATAGGGACAAGAAGGTAACCAATATGTTTGTAATATATTTACAAAATTTATACATATAATACACATAATTATGTAACTATCTTAATGTACAGCTCTGCGTAATATGTTGGTGCTATATAAATATAGTATAATACTAGTAATCTATGTAGGTACCAACTATCACTAAACCCTTGATCCATGATTAGGAATAGTGGAAAACTTCAGAAAATCCAATTTTCCTTTCCAATGACTAGACAATAATTAAGGAATTGTTACTGACTACAAAGACTTCAACCCACATGAACTGGAACATGGCAATATGTTTTTTAACTTCTATCTGAATAATCAGATCCGCCACGTTTTAATCAGGGTATTGCATCTAATTGTGTTTATAGGGCAACTGAATATTATGGTCAGGAGAAAGTGTATTTTCACTGAAGCATATACACAAAGCTTTCATTGACTAATTCTGCAACACAATAAATTATTCTGAATACAAAAAGGCAGCTGATACAGACTACAACATACCTGTAAATGTCTGTTCAACTTCAGTATCAGGAGGACTAAACCTAGTCACCCGAGCCATCATGCATCCAGGAAAGTGTTATGAAACTATTTCTATTTAGTTTCACAAAGCCAAGAAAAATGTTAAGCAAACTTACAATCAGACTCCTTATATATTCCCATTTTCTATGGGTTAACTGTGGTTGCTTTGTGCCTGTCAGATCTGGCTCATTCACATACTTTCTTGCTTTATTCCTTCATGCAGAGTGCTCCTTGAACTGAGGGCAATTACAGCACCTCCTCCGTGAGACCTCCCTGAGGCAGACTAACATAAAAAACATGGCAAGGTTAAGGACGACAGAGGACTGTCGTGTTCGTGTCGAGGAGATGTCTTCCTGTAGCCATGAGGCCTAGAAGACGTACAAGAAGCTCAGATTTGCTTGTATTCCAAGGCTTTGTGGGTCATTGGAAGATTACTGCACAGTCACACTGTTCCAACATGTCCCACAAATTCAGCAATTTCATCTTTTCTGCAGCTGTTTGTTTATTCAGCTGACATTGTGCTGCTAGAGGGTTCACAGGATTACTGGATAAATACATATGAAGTACAAACACATCCCTACCAGTATTATCCATACTTAAAATTATGTAAAAACACAGAACCTCACTGCTGCATGTACATAGCCGTAGTTAAAGTTATACTAGTAACAGATTTATTTTTGTTTGGTAAAGTGGACTTTCAATTTCCCCCTGCAGCCGAGTTCAGGGAAGAGAATGGAGCACAATGAGCCAATCTGTGTGTTGTGGTACAAGTAGAATAATTACAGTTAAAAGAGAAGAGTCTGCTTCTCCTTTTAGTGTCTAGTCACATGGTGGGGTAGGAGAGAAGACCTATAAGTGAAAGTAAAACTGAAGCATGCAATCTTCAGGTTCCCTCCCTGGCTACATCCCACCTTTGGACTTTCTACCAAGTAACAGAGTTGTTTCCACCATCTTTAAATAGATGGAATGATCTCATCCTAGGCAAATCAACTTTATTGGAGAAAAAAGACTGCACACAATCTTTATTGTATTTTGTGGCATATCAGCAAATTTATCAGGCGAACATATAGTTAGTATATAGTAAGTCAAAAGGCCTGGTGCATCAAAGTTTTTCAAGGCTGGAGTAGATGATGTGGGTGATCTAGCAAACCTGGAATGGATCTGGTCCAGGATTGAAAACATTTGCTAACAAAAACAAATGACTTTTAATAAATCCATTCCAAGTTTGCTGGATCACCCAGCTTCACTGCTAAAAGTGCATTCTCTCCAGGCTTGGAGACATTTAATAAATCAGACCCAAAGACAGATGTTTTGACAACAAAAATTGCCTATAGACCACCAACTGTTCCTCTGAAGTAGCCTTGACGATATTTTCAATATCGTAGGTAAATAAATTATTTTCTTTTCTATTTCACTTTACAATTTTTTTTTCATTCCTTTTCCAAGGAAAATCAATACACACAACAGTGTACATTATAAAACCCAATTTGAAATACCAAAAAAAAATATCAAACAAATTTAAGCAAATGCTAGAATGACATTCATTTATGGCTACAGTAGATGTCAAGCTATACTTTTTTTATCATATTTTTAATTTTTTTGCACATACAACTGTTTCGTTTAATAAAAAAATGACAATATTGATTTTAGGTATGACAGCTTTCTCTGACCCATTTCACCATAGAAATAACCATTTTGGACCAAATGGAAAACAGCTTTTGTACTCTTTTTGTTTAAACCAAACAAAGCACCATTATACAGAACTCCTACAAGTCAATAGACTAGTAATTTTCATCATCTACTGTGAGATTTGATAAATATCAAAGTGTGTCAAAACAGAACAAATTTTAAAGTTGTTTTCTTAGCACAGGCAGTGCAATAGCAGATGTTTGAAAAGCACATGCTTGTCCCAGCCTCCTTTGCTTGTGGCAGCTTCTTAATAAGAGTCAACTTTGAAGTATTCATCTAAAAAGCTGTCTTACTATACATTTACAATTAGCATAAGGCTAATGTGCCGATTAAAAGCACAGTTAAAAGAAGGTTTTTCAAAAATGGCACACTTTCCCAAAAAGAAGCCAGAAGCCAGGTGAAATGATTGTGTAGCAGTTTGGAAAATTTTTATGGGACAAATAATGCTTCCTATTACTCATTAGTGTAGCCTAAAGTTGCCTAGCCCTTACCAGAACATTGGGTCTGATTGATTAAAGCTTAAATTATCACATCCATGCATTTTAATTGGGTATTAGGCTATTTTCATGCAGTACGGTTAAAAAAAAAAAACATGAAAAGCACATATATTAGCACTGGTTTAATCATATATTACTTTAGGCTAGTATCCTTTATAGAGAAGACCAAGATTGCTTGCCCAGTCCAGTTACCAGGTTTTTCTTGTACAATTTTCCTGTACTTCCTGTCTGGTTCAGGTAGTGGATATAAATCTTCCCATTTATGCCTTAGAAAAAAGATCTTACCTTTTCCTCATCTTTGCATAACTAGCTAAAAAGATATGTCCAAAAGTGGTTTGTTTTTTTGCTGAACCCACCAATCTGTTACTGGATAATGATGAACCCATCTCTCAGTCATTCTGCTTTTTCTTCCCGCATCCTCCTGACATCACATAAACTGATTGGTTTTTTGTACTGCTTCTTCCTCTCACACTGCAGCAAGAATCTGACATCAGGCCAAATTTAGGTACATATGCTGCACGCAATTAAAAGATATATTTACTGATGTAATAATGATTACAAAGTCAAATTAATATGCCTAGAGTTAAGCTTTAATACAAACAGTCAGTATGTTTAAATTCTAAAGTAATAAAGATGTTCATCTAAAATAATTCTGTATTCCTAAAACAGCTGCAGAATGCATTGCTAAATAGTTATTACATTTTATGATGTTCTCTCTAAAACATGATGTGCCGTTGATCTAAATGTCAAAGAAACTTCCTTTCCAAAGTCATATCTTCATAAAACTATCCCATCATAGGTAATAGGCTCAAGTGAAAAGGACACTCAGTTAGTGACACTGTAACAATAATATATCATTTGTGTGTCATTTGAAACTCTGGAACTCCTCAGACCTCTTTGATCTGTACTGAACAGAGAGTTTCCAGTTGCTGCTTTTACTCAGTAAAAGACACTGTACAAGAAACAAACATCACGCTCCTAAGACATCTGTGTCTCTTGTCTAACATTCGGTTTAGATCAGAGATTCTTCCTGCTAGCCATGCACCGTGTTTAATGTCCATCTTCTTCAGGTCCAAACTCAGTCAAAATATCATGTAGTACCTTTCTGGTGCTTGGATAAAAAACATATCTATTACAAAATGAGTTCACCTGGATTAAAAACAAAATGTCATAGCAAAGATTCATCACAAATAGGCCATACTGGTATAAAGCTCTATTCTCTACTTTCTTATGCTGTCTCAAAGATTTTCTAAAATAGCAGAAATAATTAATACAAATACTGCAAACAATCTGCATTAATGCTACAAAAATGGTTTACAGTTTCTAATGATGAATATACAAAAAGGGCATCTATATTTGTTTATTGTATATGTATACTGAGACTGCACAAAACAAAGTGTAAATAGGCTTCTTTTAACTAGGGGAGATTCTAGAACCTCCATCAACCTTTCTCCCTGTTGCTGATTTTCTCTCACTTTGGCCTTGATTTCTCAAGTTCTCCAAGGCTGGAGAGAATACACTTTCATCAGTGAAGCTGGGTCATCCAGCAAACCTGGAATGGATCTGGACCAGGATTGAAAACATTTGCTAACAAATAGCTAATGACGTTTAGGAAATCCATTCAAGGTTTGCTGGATTACTCAGCATCACTGATTAAAGTGTATTCTCTCCAGCCTTGGAGAACTATAATAAATCAGGGTGTTTGGGTCTGATTTATTAAAGTAAGGGAATAGCTCCATAATGGAACCTCCCACATAGCAGTTAAATGTTCTATACCCTTCCCCATTCTATCCAAACTTTTAAAAAAAATTGGGTAGAAATATATTTAGTACTGAATAGATAAATCTAGTATAGAGAAATATATTAATCTAGACAAAGTGTGAATAGAAAAAGAGCTAATTTACCCTCAAAAAACAAAAAAAGAAATTATATATAAAAAAAATCAAAATTAAACGCGGTTATAAGAGGTTGCATTTGCAAGCTACATATTATACCTTAGTGAGGTCACTTGATGTGTGTTCCTTGTTACAAAGGTATTAAAGAAGTAACCAATTAAAATTATCCAGGATATATCATGTTACTATTCCACTCATATCAGTATGTGTAGAGTAACTTATAGCCCTAAATGCAAGTAGAACTACTGCACCAGTGATGTGAAAATCAGCACAAATAAACATTACCTGGAACTTTTTCATCATGTACATGTTATGTCTAATACATTCTCATAAAGAACGAAAGCTCAGTAAAAGGACTTGCTAATAATTTATTTACAATCAACATTGGTAATACAGCTAAAATAAGAGAGATGGATGAAAAAGCATATTAGATTAGAAGGTAAAAAAATAATGAAAAAAGGTCTGCTGGGGACATCCTTCATTGACCAGATACAATGGTAATTTAAAAATAGCTAATAAATGTCTTGCATATCTGGGGAAGAACATTCCTAAAGGTGTCTTAAAATCTATAAACCTAATTATTTGCTTTTCTTGGCCAGGACAGAGGCTAAACTCCCCAAATGAAACAGACTTAACATTCCATTGAAAAAATAGATCTTCTTCGAATGCCATTTGTATTAAACAGTCTGTTTTGTATTGCCCTTCCTTGTAAAATACTCCAAGGACTGAATAAGTCTTCATAACTAAATGACAATTCTAAATATCATTATAATACAGTGGTACCTCGGTATAAGTCCACTTTGGAATAAGTCCAACTTGTTAAAAGTCCTGTTTGAACCCGAAAAATTTTGCTTAGTATACAACATTTTTGCTAAAACTTGTATGGGTCAAAATAAGTCACAACACCGCACACTACCCTTATTTACCTCTCTTGAGACAAAGCCACAACTGCCCACAAGTGTCAGTAGGCCAGTTGCTACCATTCAGTGAACAACCCGCGCTATAACTTTCTGTGAATTACATAACATCTCCTCCTCCTCCCTTCTCAGCACCATCCTAGTAGGCACTCGACTCTTCTCAGCAAGGTAAAGTGAGGTCAAATTTTCATTTATTTCATCTAATTGCTTTTGTATTTATGTATTTTAGTATTAAGCAGTGTTTAAATTATTTCATACAGCCCCATCAATGTATAATATGCCAATAATAGGATTTTTCATGGGAATGGATTATTCATTTTCCTTTTATTTCTTATGGGAAAAATGTGTTTGGTATAGGTCCTGTTTGGTATAAGTCCAAGGATCTGGAATTAAGGACTTATACCAAGGTACCAGGGATAACAAGGTATACACATATATATATATCACATCTGGGTTCAAACCAAGGTCTTGTCTTTGGATGAAACCAGTACACTGCACCCATACCTTTATTGTTATTTTTTGTCTCTACAATGCATATATGTATAGATAACCATATCAAATAACTAATATTTTACCTGTATTTGATGTCATTTGTGTAATTTCCTGTGATTGGTTTTAGCTATTTGACCATTGGCATCCCTATTGAGTCCTTAAATTCATTTGAACCTCCATCGGTTACTGTCATCAGCAGCATTGTCAGAACTGTCTAACCTTCCCTTAAACCTGATCATTGCGGTCTTTTGTTCCTAGTTCTCATTTCTCATAGATCCTGTACTCACCTCCATTAATCCATGCACTATCTGGAGCCTGGCTACATCCCTTGCCCAGAGGAAGAAAGGAATTTGTAGTGTCCAAATCTTGGGACATTCAGGCTCTTGTCAAAGAATATAAAGCCACAGGATGACTTTTCAGGGTATACGAGATCAAGCCAATAGTGTAATCCACAATTGCATAAAGGAGTTGCCCTCCTTTGTGTGTTCGTTGTGTTTATTAGTTGTCAATTTGAAATTTCAGTATCATGCAGTTTAGACCACCACAGGCAGCATTAATGGTAGTTGCAGACTTTATTTATAGAAACATTGCCTATTAAACTACTGAATCACTACCAACTTCATCTCAACACCAAAGCAAGTAATTGTTTCATACTCCATGAAAAGAACTGTGAGGATTCCTTGAAATACCAGAAAGTGAACAGGGAGCACCACATTTCTGCTGAACCATAAGTGCTTGTCACACCACTGAGAAGCACTGATGCTTTGTTTCAGAATATCAGCAATGGGACAAGGAAATGCAATTACTGATTTACATTATTTAAGTTCACAATTTACCAAGGCCTTGCACAAAGAAAGATACAAACAAACCCTATCGTCAGCTCTGATAAGCCCCTGAAGCTTTTACAAAGCAATCTGTACGTGTGACTACTTGTTCTTTCAAGGTAACCAAGTCAAAACGTAGGTTTACCGTAATAGTTACCAGAAGTCATTTTACAATGTCCAGCTATATTTGGGCCAATTTCTCACTGATAAATGTATTCTATCATAATGGAATGAAGAGCTCCTTGCAGTGGTACTAAGCTTTGCAATCTGGCCAATGGTTCTTCTACCTCCAGGGATAAAAACTCCACACTTGTAACTAAATTGGCAAGCAGGGAACCGGAAATAACATGTTTTGGGTCTAAGAATTAATTCGCTGCTCAAGCTTCTGTGAAGAAGAAAGTATTAAAAAAGAAAAAAAACTTGTCTCAGAAGAGGGGACGGATGTTTGGATGAAGATGCTATGCTCTACAAGCTTTTAGTCAATCATGTGTGTTATTAGACCAAAACCTGAGAAAAAGCTGGGAAGCTTAAAAATAAGCTCATTAAAAGGAAACTGTCAATTTAAAACACACTATAAAGGGGCTTTTTTTATACTGTAGGTATAGTTGTATGTAAAAAGTAAAGCATGCCATACAATGCATCATATTAAGTACCCAATAGACATATATAAAATCTGTGGAAGTCAACATAAGAAATCTGTTAAAGCTTATCTAAATCAAAAAACAAAAATGTTATATATTGCAGCTTACTAGACCTTAGATATAGTAGCTGCATTATTACTTTTTTTCTATTATTTTCACCAGATAAAAACTGCACACTTCCTGTCTCTTCATGGCATTTTTTTCATCATATCCATGGGGGGAGCATGGATATTTTAAAGCCAGTGGGTATCCCAATAAAACATATATTTGAACACTCAATGGCTGCTAAATAATATATACATTTACAGTTTAGCTTTAAGTTGCTCCTGAGAGATGTACTGGAATTTCACTGGCAATTCATTTTTTTTGGCTGGTAAATGTAAAAGTCATCTGGTGAAGAATACAGTGTTGGACAATCAGAAGCATTCTTGGGATCCCTTTGCATGTACACGATCCTAATGTACTCTAGTTCACATACTCCATATAAACGTGCAAAGTGCAATTTGTTCTTAGCATTGTATACTAAAAATACTTTTTATTTGCAATTGCACAAAAGCCTAAAGAGTTAAACATGTTTAGAAATGTCATGATCCAGGGATAAGATTTTAGGGATATAATTTTATTTTTATAATGGGATAAAAGTGCTGTTGATGTTGAAACTAGTAAATCTCCAGTAAAGTGTTCATGTATAGTAAAAGCATTTTAGGACAAAGTGCTATTACATATGATACCTAAAGAAAATTATCTGTTTAAGCATAATGATTTAGTAAAGTTTCATTTCTAAAACCATCTATGAAATAAAATGTGTCAATTGTACTCCTATGTCAGTTCCAAGATTGCTCAGATTCCACCTCTCCCCCCTACCCCCTACCAATAACATGACCCCATTATAGTACCTAAAAAATCCATAGGCGATTCTAAAGGCCAAATCTCTTGGCTGTTTTGGTCTTTACCGACCCCCTCCTCCAAGCTTTCTTATATAAGGCTGTGGGCAACAGACTTGTGAAAATCATGGCATGACATATCTAAGATATCCCTTAATGTAGAATTAGCAGAACTAAACTACAAAACTTTGCTGTGGTGGAGGTGTGGGCAACATGGGGCACATATGGTAGTCATGTCTAATAGCTCAGGGTTCTAGTCTGAAGGATTCAATCTGATCTCCACAGTTCTCTTTACCAACCAGTCACCTACTTCTGACTGTGCATTACTAAGCGAGGTGGAAATGACACTACCCATGTTCTCCAAGAAATTGTTTTGCTATACATTATTGGCAGATAGAATTGCCCTGGATAAGGCTTGGAAGTCAATTGGATTGTGGTAAATAATAAACCTGCATTCCCAAGGACATACCTCATTCTTTGAACTTGCCTGGAATCCTTGGTTGAGTATTGCTATTTGAGTATTGGTATTTTCGATGTACAATCTTGTGGGATCTTTACAATATAACTGGTATGTTAAATTTGTTCTCCTATTGATTTTTATGTTATACCTTTTAAAATTACTTCCAATAAAAATATTTGAAAAATTTTTCTTGGTTTACCGATATAAAACAACCAAGTTCAGTTAAACTATGGTTTACATTACTTTGTATCTTCATTAAAATTTAACTCATTTTTATAGCACAGATTTTGCAAATAAATCTTCTTTCAAGACTGGCCAAGATATTTTTTAAATAATTTATATAAATTGGATATGTTTAAGAATTAAAAGTAATATGTGTGTGTATGAAGAAAAACTATTGCCTAATCATTAAAAAAATCTACTATTAATCAAGCCTTCAATTCTGAGAATCTTTAATCCAGAATATTGGTAATCATCAAACCATTTAGCTGCACAGTGGCTCTATTATTTTCAATTATGGGTTTTCTAAAACTTGCTTCAGAATATAACTTCACTTCATAGATCCCCTATTCCCTTTGATCTCGAATTACGATATGCTAAACCCCATCACATACAAGGTCTCTATTTATTGATTTATGTATATACATTTTATACTTCCAAATTCCCACAACATTAATGTTTGGGAAAGGCCAAGGCATTCTGCATGGCTGACAAGTTGGCTAAAGCACTATGGTATACCGTATTTAAGTAACATCATGGTGACATTTATATCCAGCACCCTTTGCTTTGCTTTTTTATCTCCATTATAATAACCACCATACTCCGATGTTGGCACCCAACATAAACTGCCTAACACTTAAATGCTTACATACACACATTATAAATTGGGTACAGGAATGTAGCCTAATGCCGAGACTGGAAATAGTCTACACCCACAACACTAAAGACCAATATAATACAATATGGAGGCACTGGATTCTCCCCATGGATAACCCCCTGCATGAAAAATCCTCTTGTTTAATACTTTAAACACAGTCCAGAACATATTTTCTGACCCCAGAAGAAACTAGAACATGTTTTTAGACCCCACTATCAAGCACATTTTTACAATAAATACCTACAAAATTTGCTCACTGCCATTTACTTTAAAGTCATCTGTGGCTTTAGACCTCCTCAGGCATAAATCCTTTTCTCACTGCAGTTATTCCGCTATACTCTACCCCAACCTATTGCAACCTGTTCTAGCAGTTGGACAGGAAGGCATAAACACCTTGTATGTTCTGAAACCTACCATGTCTTTGCAGATATTGAAAGTTATCAGATACGTAACATACAGGAATGCTATGCTGAGCTCCTATATAACTTTATATGCTTTTTTATGTGTTATCTTTTGTTTATTTGTACCCACCTAAAACTATATGCATAACTTTTTATGGAATATACAGTCATGTAGCAGGAATAAAGCAATCAAGCATTACCTCATGCCTACTTTCAAATTGTCTACAAACAGCTTCATTCATTTTACACAGAATTGCTTCCTTACCAAATTCTAATCATATAATTTAAAATGTTCTAGTATTAAAGGCTTAAAATATAAGCATCAAGTATAGTTAACATAGTTAAAAATTCTCAGTGAAAATATGGCTGTATTTATATCTTTGAAATTTCCAGCCATTTTTAGCCTGTGTCATTGCAAGCAGCAACATGAGCACAAAAACCAAAAGCATGTAAAATAAAAACACCAACAACATTTTGAAAGTTGATTAATCAAATCTGTCAAGTTAATCTTGTCAAGGGCACAATAAACTTGGGTTGTTTATAACATTTTTTGTGTACTAGGGGCTGGCAATGAAGAAGAATTAATAAAAACGTTATACCAGGTACCAAATTCGTGTTCGTAATCCTTTTTTTTTATTCCATTGGCAATGTGAAGGGTATACATACATCACAATATTCATAAGAAAATTCTCCTTTATTGTTTGCTAATAACTCATGCTATAAACTCAGTGACTAAACTTCGGCAAAAACTAACTACTATGACTAATAAAAATGCAAATGATCAGAATGAGCAACTACTGTTGTGTTCCATTTGTAAATGTATAATTAATAGAAACTTAAACCGTTCTGGGTTTTGATGCCCTCAGCAACACATATCAAGCTGAACAACGCTGAGAATATGAAATGAGCTTCTACTTTAGATAGAAATACAGATAGCAATATAATGTTTGTGCACGCTCGGCTAATTTTTACAGCACGTTATTCAGTTTGAAGACCAGAGCTATTATCACACTACAAGGATTCTAGGCAGAAGGGCGCTTTGAAGAACAGCATTCAACGAGAACAATTGCAGCTGTTAAGGTTACAAATTAAGGAACTTAAATTACACTAAAGCAGAGGAAAATTATTTGTTTTATTTTTTTTCTTTCCTTTGTCGGTAGTTAAAAATATGCTTCTTGATTTTAACTATAAAACCGCACCTTATTCAGAGTACAGTACAGCAGTATACTGTTGGTACATTGTTTTTTTAATGCCAATAAAAAGCCAGCCTTGAATAATGGATATTTAAAGTAAAATGTTTAAATTTTTCAAATTTATTTTATTTATATTTTGTTCTCAAAAACATAGCATAAAGCAAGTTTGTGGTCATATAAATGTAGTGAGTATAAGGTGTGTAAATGTGGGAAACCAATTTAGGGTTTTAAAGAAAGTGTAGAAAAAGTAGATCCAGTTTTTTTTTTAAGTTAAAGTATGAGATTTATCCTAATTTTGTATTTTCTCTTTTAGTTTCTCTTTTAGTTTTTTAACCTATATATATTTTACCTATATATTTTCAAAGCTACAGCGGCCAACCAGGATAGATAAGATAAAACTATGCAGAAAAGTCAGGTACCATTGTTTAAGGCAACTTGTGGTTTGCCAATGATACACATACGGTAAGGGTGTTGTTGAAGGGTTTTGGACTTCTATCGATAGGTAAATACAGCTTGTATTGAAGTGCATTCAAAGCTTTTGTATGCCCTTTGACTTACAGAAAAGCATGCACAGGAGTTATGTCACCACGGCAAAAAGTGGCTGAAGATTTCGCTGGGCAGAAAAAAAAAATGGTGGTAAAAAAAAAAAAAGATAAACACAGAGGACTAGCAATATGTTCATCTTAGGAAAAGAGTTTAAATACTAGAACACCTCTACCTTACCATAAAAGTCTTCTGTAATCTTCAGTGAACAGGACTAAAAACTGATGATGTACAGAATGCTACAGAATAAGAAAAAGTAACTGTTAAGTTTTGCATAGATTTGCACTCCCTTACATCTTCCCAGCTCAACAAACAAAGGCTGTGGATTTGCAATTTGAGAGTGAGGGCTCCATGGGCACAATCATAACAACCCTGGTCTTTCTTGCTGCTTCTTTTAGATGTCAGGAGAAAGGAGAGGGAAGTGCTGTGTACATTGCAAAATGGAGCTCTTACAGGGCTCTTTTTCCACACTCATGTGACTGGGTTTGTCAAATGACCAATGCCTGGAGCAGTCATTTGGAAATAAAGGGCGTAAGTCAAATGTTCTCAACCTAAAGTTCTAAGCTAAACAGAAAGTCAAAGGGAAAGCAATTTCTGCAACACTGCGACTCAAAGATTAGCTCTCTGGCCTTTGCAGCACCAGGTCCCAGGTTCGAATCTAGGCCAGGACTATCTGCATCAAGTTTGCAGGTTCTCCCTGTGCTTGCGTGGGTTTCTTCCAGGTACGCTGGTTTCCTCCTTCATTCCAAAAACATGCAGTTAGGTTAATTGGCTTGACTTTAGACTGTATTAAAGTCAAAGGAATATGGTAGGAACATTAGATTGTGAGTTCCTTTGAGGGACAGCTAGTGACATGACTATGGACTTTGCAAAGAGCTGCGTAATATGTTGACGCTTTATAAATACTGTACTGTGTAATAATATTAATTATGTGTTGCTTAGGAGGTAGGTTCCCTATAAGTAGATACTGAACACTGATCAACCATGAAAATGCACTTCAAGGTTTGCATAATATTACGTTATGTGATGCAATATCCATAAACATAAAAGATACTATATAAAGGGATAAATTGTATGTAAATAAAATTGTCACTTTTTCCCTTTTTCTATGTAGGCTTCACATTGTTATGAGAACCTCCACAGTATATTCTTTCCTGACAAGGAGCTTTTATGCAGTATTTACAGACATAGCAACCCTTTAAACAGTAACATCAAAATTAGCAGTCTCTACAGACTTTGGCAGTGCAAGCAGAATTAATGCATTTTGATTAATGCTTTGCTAAGTAACTACAGCTCAGCATAAACCCCCTCACATATACTTGTACTAATGTTTATGCAACTGTTTAACAAATGCTATATTTCACTTTGTGTTAGGAGTACATGATTATTATTAGTATAATAAACCCTAATCACATGGAGGTGGGAAAAGAAACATGCAGGAAAAACACACATTACCAACTTGACTTTAGTACTGTAGAATGACATTAATTAAGATGTAGGGGGGCTTTGTAAATTGAGTGCCATGTGTCATTTTTCATTTAAAGTATATTTGCATTTAATTTTACCAGGTACTGTGTATTAGTGTGCGCTAGAACCATATCAAGCCCAGAGCACAAAGGGAATGTCAATGTTTATTTTAAACTATTGATGTGTAAAATAGAGCTCTGGATGTGATAGGTGGGCTTTGGATGTTCAAACTTAGGAAATCATTGAGAGAGAAATTAACATTTTAAAACAGCAGCTATGTGTTCTTTCCCACGTTATTAACTTAAATTTCAAGACAAATAGGCTCACAGCTGGCAAGAAGTCTATTCAGGAAAGTGATCTGAAACATAATAGGCTTAATCAGAGATAAATTAAATTAGTCAGCCAGGCATACAGCATCATATTTGCCAATTGTCATTATTTAATGTGTTTTTTTTACCTTTTTTTTTTTGTGTGTGCCTGTGAGAAATAGTTTGGGCAAATAGCGTACTAGTTCAGTAAATATTATTTTCGTATGGGAAACTGAATTCTTAGAATTTCCACTCTTACATGGAAGCATATCATGACAAGCAGCTCATTCTGGCACCAGGTAAACTCTTCCAAGGCAAATTATATACAATTAAAATGTGCCAACAGCATATGGCAGATGTTTAGTGAAGTTGGACCTTTGACAAGTAACTTTCTGTACAAACTAATTCTGAATCACTCTTAACTGTGTATTAAAGAGACTGTTTTTGTAAAACAAGTATATCATTTTGTTCTGTTTATTTTAAGTATTTCAAACGAAAAACGGAGTTCAAAATATTTTATAATATATATTTGTTGACTTTCCCAAAACTTTTCCCAAAATTACAATAGGAGTAGGGATTTTGAATTATTACCGTCTGTAGTGGGATTAAGAATCATTCATATCAGTGGACTAAGGAATCACAACAATGCACTTTAACAACTAAACCAAAAATTATCATTAAACATTTTTTTTAAATTAATTTTCACTTTCTTTGAATGTGTAGGGGGTGGAGAGGTGAATGAAAAGATATCTCTGCTAATATACACTAGATGACTTACACATGGATTTTGGAAAATAATTCTAATTTTTGTATTATATTTTATGAAACACTAAAGTTAGTAATTTCTTAACCAATCCAGATGTACCATGTCTTTTATATCACAAAACTACAAATCCCTAATTTCTATAATTTGTGTCCTTCTACTGCTAAGAATTTTATATGCGCATACTTGAATCGTCCAGCAAGGTTGTTATAGCTATGACAATGAACTGTGGAACCATTTATGCATGGTGAAGACCAGACATTGTGCTTCCCATTGACACAAAAGTTCTCATTGATCAGCTATGCTATAAATTTTCAGATGGCTGCCAGGTTTTCTACAGGATAGGGCAGAACTGAAAGCCTCTGTCCATGTTGCAACCCCTTATCAGCAGTGATATAAATGTGCACACTTGGCAGATCTATACATGTTTACTAATGTAAAGATTTCTAAAATGTAAAGACCTTTCTGCAACAGGATTGTGCCCACACATTTCACATCCCCCACAGATGTCTATGGCAAGCTCAAGGCAGTGCCACTAATGCTGTAAATAAATACTTTTAATGTATTAAAACACTTGTTCTGGTATAAAACAACCTTTAGGCATAATTCTGTGGGGTCAAATAATATTAAAAAAAGTAATGAAATCCAGCTAGGTTTTAGCTTTTATTATGCAAAATGGTGGTCAATATTTAGTTCACATTATAAGCAAATATATAGGCAAACAAAAATAGTAATTGCTACATTTACAGAAGGGTCTGACAATTTTAGGGCATACGCACTTCAAAAGCTCAACTTCCAGCAAGTCACTAAAAAAAATATTTGAAATGCATAAACAGGAACTGTTTAAAGCACCCACAGATTAGTAACTCTGTGCAGAAATCTTTGTGATCTAGGAAGCCTTGTAAGTGATGATTCTCCACCCCACAAGTTACAGAACTTTTAAATCAAGGTCAAAACTATGATTTTACTGCCCTCTTCTGCTGTCAAGCTATGTAAAGAATTTCAATTTTCTACGCTAGTTGGATTGAAATGTTTTCCAAAATAAAAATAATGTATAACCAAAAGAACTGATCCTTATTTTAGGGTGATTCTAGATTTGGGGGTGAGCATTGAGCACTGAGAAGCTTTCTTCAGGATAAGTGAAGAAGCTTTTCCTTCAGGATAAGTAAAGAATGGTGGTTAAAAAAACAGCATCTGGTAGTGGCAAATGTGCGGGAGTTATGCCATCCCAGCCTAGCTAATCAAGATGCTTCAAGACTGGGACGCAGAAGCAAAGAAGGGCAACGCCCTGTGACGAAACGGGGACTGACAAATACAGCGGATTTAGTTCTGCTTTAAGAACCTAGAGATTAGGACATTTATTTCCGTGCCTGACACTCAGACATTAAATTAATTTCCCTAAATGCACAGGATCCACAGCATTATGCTACTAAGGCCAAGATGATTTCCCACTATTGGATCCACAGCATTGTGCTACTAAGGCCATAAGTCTATACACTAGTCCAATGTCAAATCATGACGACAAGTGAACAAAAACCTAATGAGCTGTGTGAACCCCTAGTGAAGTAAGAACCATTACCAGCATCCAGACTTTGACTGTTTCTCTTTCCCCCTCATTCTTTTCTGCTTTGGAATTTGCTATAATTGCTATGTTTCCTGTCAATTCATATTGACTTGGCTTCAGGCAATTTGTAGAATTGCTTATTTGTTTTTCTTGCATGTATCAAAAGTACAGGTGAAATTGCTAACAATTTATTTTGGCTTCCATCATGAATAAATCAATTTTAGCTGCCCTTTGTGAAGACCATGTAGAAATGTTGCAGCTGCAGTCGTACATTTAAAACCAAGATGCACATTTTACAAATGAGTGCAGCTTGAGAGACTGCCTCTGTTTTTATGCTGTTAAATTACAGGATAAAATAGCAGCAACATGGCATAGCAACTTTTAAAAAAAATTTTACACTGATTTGACATGCCTTTATTTCAGTGAAAGCATCACATTTTCTGGCTGTATATAGAACAGATCATGTATATGAAAAGATCATGTTAATTTACAGTATTACAATGCAAATGCATGCAAAAGTGATACCTTTTTGGATGGATGCGGTCATTTTTTTAAAATCTCCTCATCTCAGACTCAAGATCCTAGCCCTCTAATATGAACTTCACTGATTTATTAAGTTAATTAATTTTTTTTACAGATTCACCTCAATTAATCTATATAGCAAAAATATTTCCGGTTTACTTATTTCAGGTGAATAATAAATGACTAATATATAAAAAAAAAAAAAAAACTGTATGGAAATTTCATTATCTCAGATCAAACATGTACTGCTTTACATTAAATTATAAGAGGCAGTTTGCATTCAATGCTCCTTGTCTTTGGTTTATCACATGAACTTGAATGATGAGTATTATGTTAGGTTTCCAGGCAGTGACAGAGACGTTTCAACAAAGTAATTCCAAAGAAATATAAGATTAAAGTAAACCTATTGTTTTCCATTCAGGGCTAAGCAATAGGTTTACTTTACCTTCTTTTTTATCCCTAAGTTTCTACTTCACTTTCCTGGGCTTCCCGCTTATCCATTTATACAAGTCAAAGGATAAACCCAGTACTTCTGAGTAAAAAGTAGAATGCAATTCATTTAACGTGACACAACTGGGCCCATCAGTTTTGTCACTGAGTCTAACCAATAGCACACAATAAGCTAAGACTCCAGTGACTTGAAGCCTACACAGAATTTTTTTCTTTGTTCTCGGGAAATGAAATGAGCAGCGATTGAATGAAAGTAAGGCAAGTATTTGCTCCGGAGGATGACTACTTAAAAGTGGACCTGTTGTGTTATCCTGCATGCCATAACACAATTTCACTTTAAGTTTATTCAACTGTAACTGCAATATCACTTTTGGATGCAGTTTTTATGCTTTCACCTTGTATAGAGATTACCATTTCTACTTTTCTTTATACCTTAAGGATTTTAAACATGAAACACAGAGGTTGATAAAGACAGTATATAGGACCCTGGGCAAGGTGAAAGATTTGCCCCCTTCTGATTTTTTGATTGATATTGATTGCATAGTCTATATTTCTATTGATCCTTTCCTGCAGACACCAACTGTCTAAATATCTAAAAGTAACCCTGACAGGCAGGTTCATAGCTCTATCCAATTTTGCAATTTCCCTGTTTAATTCAGGAGCATAGAGGTAATAGAAGGCCCCCTGGACATCCCCTAGCATGCTCATCTGTGTAAGATATAATGTGCAAGATGCTGAGTTTTGCCTACCTGCATCTCCCCCAATGCATGTACAAATGCTGCACATATGCATTGTTGTATCACCACTGTGTACAATTGACATTTGTTCAACTAGACGTTATCTGTATCTCCCTTTTGTATATTTGTATGCACTATGCATTTTCCTTCTTGTACTATTTGTTTACCATGAATGGTGATATGTAAATTGCTATCACTATCAATAAAATTATTTTTTTCTCATTGGTTCTTTAGTCTGCTGCTTCCTGGGTTGAAACAGTCTATGATAAAAGTACCAAAATAATGCATGACATCTGGGTCCTGTCTGCAGCTTTGTTCGATGAATAAACTAGAGCAAAGATCCTGATACGGTCATCCACTATTTTATGTCTCCGTATTTAAGCCGTAAACAAGCTAGATTGGCACCTGTCAGATTCTCCTGTGCTGGTGCCCAGATCTGTGTGGCTGTTTTGCTGTCTAATTGCAAGTCCAGTTTCATCTACTAACACTGTTTGTTGCATGAATCATGTATCACGTTTGGGGACATGAGCTGTTCAAAAGGCAATCTGACTGCTGAACATATGCCAGCTTTTTGAAAAGGAA